>NW_013746485.1:0-1627 GCF_000517525.1 Limulus polyphemus
CTAGATATGTGTTAGTCTTGTATGTATAAGACGTTCAGAACGTGACGGGACAACAGAGGTAATGAGTAATTGAACTGCAGTCAGAGAGTATTGTTGAAGTTGAACACGTGAGATGTTCGTTGTTATAGCGTTTGTTATAGCACGACTGTTGAAATTAAGTGTATCGCAAAGTTATATTCACAAAGAATAAACCAGTTTTATTTAAGAAAGGACTTGTGTCTCTAAAGTTTCGTAGGAACGAAGTTACGGAAAATTAACTAACGAACGGAGACGTAACAATATAGCTGCTAGTATTGGTAAAGTGTCCGATAGAAACACAGTGCGTGTAAAAGTGTTAAATGTGAATGAGGAAAAGTAATACTACCTAAGAATATAGTAGTAGGTAAAGCTAGTAGTAGAGAACAGTTAGCAGTGGTAGGACAGCATAATGTAATAAACAGGCACAACAAAGTTGGATAGACTGGGATCCTATCTTAGGAAATGTAGAACGAAAACATAAACAAAGTTTGATAAACTTGTTAGAAGGGATAGAGATATATTTGCAGGAGAAAATGACTCTAACGGTTGTACAAATAAGGTTAAACATAAGATAGTGTTAAATAATATTAAGCCTATAGCACAGAGACCTTATAGAGTGCCTGGAAAACATAGGGTTGAATTAAAAGAATGTGTAAAAGAGATGCTTGAACAAGGTGTAATAGAGGATCCATAGTCCATATGCATCTCTAGTTGTATTAGTTCCTAAAAAGAACGGAAAATTAAGGTTCTGTGTGGATTTTCGTAAAATGAACGAAGTAACAGTCAAAGACATTTATCCATTATCTAATATCCAAGAAACCTTAGATAGGTTAGGTAAAAGTAAATACTTTTCTTCTATGGATTTACAAAGTGGATATTGGCAAGTAGAAATAGAACAGGAAGATAAAGCTAAAACTGCTTTTGTATTACCTTCAGGTAAATACCAGTTTAACAGAATGCCTTTTGGCTTATGCAATGCCCCGTCAACATTCCAGAAATTAATGAATGCTGTACTATCAGACTTGCAAGATTCAGAATGTTTTTGTTATCTAGACGATATTTTAGTGTTTGCTGCAAGTTTTTAGGAGCACTTAGATAGGTTAAGGCATGTGTTCGATAGGTTAAGAAAGGCAAACTTTAAGCTTAAGCCAAGCAAATGTCAGTTTTTTGAAAAATGAGGTAGAATACTTAGGTCATTTAGTGACCTCAGATGGTGTAAAACCAGACCCTAAAAAGTTAGAAGTCTGTAGAAGTTATTTAGTACCTAAAACAGTAAAAGATATTCATGCATGTTTGGGATTTGTAGGATTCTATAGAAGATTTATACCACATTTTGCTTTATTAGCAAAACATCTAACTGAATTAACTAAGAAAGAAACAAAATTTCAGTGGACAGATAAAAGACAGGAAACATTTAAAAAACTAAAAGAAGCTTTATTAAAAGCACCAATCCTAAGTTATCCAGATTTTAGTAAGGAATTTATCTTAAGCACAGATGCTTCAGGTTTCGCTATAGATAGAAAGTTTACCATTATTACAGATCATGCACCATTGCAGAGTTGTAAATAAGAAAAGTAGGATAAGATATATATATATATATATATATATA
>NW_013746486.1:0-1627 GCF_000517525.1 Limulus polyphemus
GAAGTACGGAATTTACATCATACAACTGATAATGTGAAGAAAAGATACCACGCGAAGCTTGATAGGTGCAGTGAATAGAAAAAACAACATTAAAGAACCTTCTAACACAGAACTATATCAACCATCAAGCAGTATTGGTTGTCTTATCAAATACATAGAGAAAAAACTGGACTGGTTACCTTATCAGACGTTTCATTTGATTCACCTGCAACATAAAATAATATGTGGTCAGGAACTTCAGATAATAACATTAAAACTGCTCACAAAGGATGGCAGAAAAAGGAAACTGATAATAATGTGGAAAACATGGCCATTACAATAGGAACTGTGATAAATAAAGAAAGGAAAATAAGTCACATGAATAGTACCTTCGGGATGATACCCCACAAGCCGAACAGATGAAGGAAGCAATAACTAGACACATAAAACAGAAAATGGTTTGTTTGTTTGTTTGTTTCTTACTTCGTACACTGTAGATCTTCACCATTACTAGTTTCATTGTCAACATTAAAAACAACCACTTCTTTAACCGTTTACGGGTAAACTCGAAATAAAGTTTCTCTAATGTGTTTGAAAGTTTTTTGTAACATGACTTTGTAGATTAGACACTACATAGGTCTTAATATTTATCTCCTAATCAGTAAGTTTCTGTATTTATTCCCAGCATAAGATGTCTACCTTCGTTAGGTGGTTAGGGCGCTCGACTCGCAGTCTGAGGGTCGCGGGTTCGAATCCTCGTCACACTAAACATGCTAGCCCTTTCAGCCGTGGGGGTGTTATAATGTGACGGTCAATCCCACTATTCGTTGGTAAAAGAGCAGCCCAAGAGTTGGCGGTGGGAAGTGATGACAAGCTGCCTTCCATCTAGTCTTACTCTGCTAAATTAGGGACGGCTAGCGCAGATAGTCCTCGTGTAGCTTTGCGCAAAATTGAAAACAAAACAAACCCTCAACCAGAAGCGAAGCGGAGTTTGTGGGAAGAATGGAGAAGTTCTAGTAATTGTTTCTTAAAGGTATTGTATACCCTTTTGGAATGTTGGAACCTGCTGTATCCAGATATCCAACCCATATGGTACCAACGTATTTCAGTCGGGAGTTATGAACAGTCAAAGAGACACGACGTTTTGGAGTGGCAGCACCATATCAATAGTTGTCAAACGTTAATTGACTATATCTTTTTGATTTTCAAATAAAGTTATGCAACCTTTTTTCATTGTCTGTTTGTATTTGGAAATTATGATGCGTTTCCTGCTGATGATGTGACCAGTCATAACTCTGTCAAGTTTTACCCGAATTTGGAAACTGGAAATGGAAGTTCAATAGAAGAAGGGAGTTTTTGGAATGGAGGGTTTACATTTAAATAGGATAGGAGCTGGCTTGTTTATAGGGTTATTAACTAAGCTGTAAGGGAAGTTTTAAACTAGGACTAGACAGTGGTGAGGGCCAAGAAAAACTAAACGCAAAATGAATACAAAGCAGAGAAATATAGAAGCATAGGAAATGAGTAAAAAATAGTTATAAAACTAGGCTTACTTGTTACTATTGTAATGTTAGAAGTATAAGAAATAAAATAGATGACTTTAGATCACTGGTAGGAATGGAGGATTTTAATTACAGAAATGTCTTGG
>NW_013746487.1:0-1788 GCF_000517525.1 Limulus polyphemus
CTTTCCTACCTACATTCAGTAGTTTATTCATCTCTGGTGTATGTAAATCAGTTCCTTTCCTACCTACATTCAGTAGTTTATTCATCTCTGGTGTATCTAAATCAGTTCCTTTCCTACCTACATTCAGTAGTTTATTCATCTCTGGTGTATGTAAACCAGTTCCTTTCCTACCTACATTCATTACTTTATTCATCTCTGGTGTATCTAAATCAGTTCCTTTCCTACCTACATTCAGTAGTTTATTCATCTCTGGTGTATGTAAATCAGTTCCTTTTCTACCTACATTCAGTAGTTTATTCATCTCTGGTGTATGTAAACCAGTTCCTTTCCTACCTACATTCAGTAGTTTATTCATCTCTGGTGCATGTAAACCAGTTCCTTTCCTACTTACATTCAGTAGTTTATTCATCTCTGGTGTATCTAAATCAGTTGCTGTTGTTTATCTTCCTATACTGTTATTCTTTCACTGTTTTATCTTACACTGTTTTTTCAGTACACATGACATTTTTCTTTATTATCTTAAAATGTTAACAATTTTATTTATATCGTAAACCACTAAATGAAATAGTCAATGTAATGTTTTAATACTTTTTATGATTAGTTGTAATTTATTATGAAAATCAAACATTTTCAAACGAAGTACAAAAGTCTGAAAAGAAAGGATATTGTGTTTGGTTATGGAAGTTTTGATTTATTATGTTATATAATATTTGGATTTGTAAGAAAGCTCTGATGATTTGTTTAGGAGAAACGGCGTAAAGAAAAGGAGGCAAGAAAGCTAGAAAGAGGTTTACCCGCAAAAGCTGAATCGAGAGATGATGTGAGTTTTACAAGCTAAAGTCTTTTTAAACTGCTGTAGTCACTGTACTATGCAATATAAATTATTTTATGTAATAACTGAATATTGTTATTGTTTGCATCAATGTTTCCTTCACCATTTTCTTTACAAACAGATATTATAAACAACATAACAGTTTTCACAACATAACTTAGAATTGTGAGTGAATAATGTCCACATTTGATAAGAATTTGATAGTTATTTTATTGTTGAAATATGAAAGCATTAATACACATAATCGAGTATCTAAGATATGACAACATAACAGTAGATGTGTGACTTAAGATATGACAACATAACAGTAGATGTGTGACTTAAGATATGACAACTTAACAGTAGATGTGTGACTTAAGATATGACAACTTAACAGTAGATGTGTGACTTAAGATATGACAACATGACAGTAGATGTGTGACTTAAGATATGACAACATAACAGTAATGTGTGACTTAAGATATGACAAAATAACAGTAGATGTGTGACTTAAGATATGACAACATAACAGTAGATGTGTGACTTAAGATATGACAACATAACAGTAGATGTGTAACTTAAGATATGACAACATAACATTACTCTAGATGGACAGATGACATTAGATGTCTGATGAGTGAAGATATAAACACATTACTGTAGATGGACAGATGACATTAGATGTCTGATGAATGAAGATATAAACACATTACTTTAGATGGACAGATGACATTAGATGTCTGATGAGTGAAGATATAAACACATTACTGTAGATGGACAGATAACATTAGATGTCTGATGAGTGAAGATATAAACTTTACTGTAGATGGACAGATGACTGTTTATATCTTTACTCATCAGACATCTAATGTCATCTGTCCATCTACAGTAACGTGTTTATATCTTCACTCATCAGACATCTAATATCTACAGTAATGTGTTTAGGGACAGATGACATTAGATGTCTGATGAGTGAA
>NW_013746488.1:0-1627 GCF_000517525.1 Limulus polyphemus
ATATCAGCAATCACACTTAAATATTTCTCATTCCCCACAACACTGTTCTCATCTTTCACTAGAAGAAAGTTCTTTCCAAATTTACATTCCCCATATGTATAACATTCCTTTCTATTTACTAAGACTGTCAAGATCCTTAGGAATAAAAGAATCATGCTAAACAAAATTAACTGGTCTTAGGATTTCAGTACAGTCAGCAATTTTGAAAGTATTACTGTTCAAAAAGCCATTCTAATCCAGGTAAATAGTAAGCAGTAAAGGTATTAAAACTGATGCTTAAGCAGTCCTACTAGTCATGTTGTCCCAGTGTAGAAAAAAAAATCTTCATTTATCATTAATCTATGAGTAAATGAATTTTCCATGGGTTTTTTTACTACTATTCTACCAATCCCATATTCACACAATTTACCAACTTATCTCTTGTGAGATACCTTTTCTTATACTTGCTGAAAAATCAAGTTAGAGGTTCTATCAAAAATTCCAACAAATTTTGTGAGGAAAAACAACCATCCCTTTTTCTTTAAAATTGCACTAGGAATCTTTAATTTGATGGCAATTTTCCAAATGTTTTTTCCAAATTATATTTGACATCAAATTCCAACACCTTAAAACAACAGAACTCAAACTGATAAGAATTCAATTTTCTAGATCTTCTCTAGACCCTTTCACTTACAAAATAATGATTGGATTTTCTAATCATTAGGAGTTTCCCAAATGTCGGGATATTTCTGAAAAATAAGAGTTATGTTGCACACTCATTCTTTGTTATGCTACTTTAGGGTTTTATGGTAAATATTTTTAGTGCCTGGAGCTTTTTAATCATGATTTTTCTGGAGCATTTCTGAAATTCCTATTTATTTAACCCACTGACTGCTACTTTTCTAAACATGGCAGAGGCAGACTGTCAGATTTTAAAAATAATATATATATATATATAAGTTCTTCTTTTTCGCCAATTGTCGAAATAAATGGCTTTTACTTATACTTCTTAATAGTATAAATATATACTATGTTGTTGTTGGGCTTAGGATTCTTCTACAGTAGGTGTCTGTAATTTGTTAGCAATAAATTCAAAGATGAATAAACAGCACACACTTCACTTGTTTTCAAATAATATATATATATATTCAGAACAAGTTAAACGTATGTACAACAAAGTCTTCACACTATAGAGATTACATACATTTCATAAACACTATTTATATATGGTTCTCTTCTTCTTGTCAAAAGTCTACTTAGGACTATTCAATTATTTTAGAATTTATATCTTCTCTATATTATTACCGTACTAGTATTCTGTGTGTGATTCACTTACAGTTGTGGTGCAAGTTACCGTAATTCATTTGGTCTTCTTTCTTCCTAAGATCCTATGTTCCTTTTGTCAAAGTGTACCCAGGCTGATTCAATTACTTTAGAACCACACTTTGACGGAATAAAATTATCCTTCTTATCTTTTTCTATACTGTTAGTTTCACTCTAACATATTAAACATTAGGCTTATCACCTATGTGGTACTTAATTTCACACAACTATATTCTCTTTTGCTATTATCTATCTATTGTTGTCTGTTATTGCTTGCCGCTCGTCTCACGCTATTTATATCTTTATTACATAGTCATCTGGCCAG
>NW_013746489.1:0-763 GCF_000517525.1 Limulus polyphemus
CCATGAATCTATGGAGGAACGATTGTGACACCATGGATCTGAGGAGGAACTATGGTGGCATCGTGATTACATTACCATGAATCTGTGGAGCAACTATTGTGGCATCATGACTACATTACCATGAATCTGTGGAGGAACTATGGTGGCATCGTGATCAAATTACCATGAACCTGTGGAGGAACTATGGTGGCACTGTGATTACATAACCATGAATCTGTGGAGGAACTATGGTGGCATCGTGATTACATTACCATGAATCTATGGGGGACCTATTGTAGCACCATGATTACATTACCATAAATCTGAGGAGGAACTATGGTGGCATCGTGATTACATTATCATGAACCTGTGGAGGAACTATGGTGGCACTATGATTACATAACCATGAATCTATAGAGGAACAGTGGTTAAACGGTGATTACATAAACATAAATATGTGGAGCAACTATTGTGGCACCATGACTACATTACCATGAATCTGTGGAGGAACTATGGTGGCATCGTGATTAAATTACCATGAACCTGTGGAAGAACTATGGTGGCACTGTGATTACATAACCATGAATCTGTGGAGGAACTATTGTGGCACCATTATAAATTACCATGAATCTGTAGACGAACTATTTTGGCACCATGATTACATAACCATGAATCTGTGGAGGAACTACTGTGACATCATGAATCTGTGGAGGAACTATTGTGGCACCATTATAAATTACCATGAATCTGTAGACGAACTATTTTGGCACCATGATTACATAAC
>NW_013746490.1:0-1623 GCF_000517525.1 Limulus polyphemus
GGTTATATTTATTTACTTTCACAGCAATGAGTGCATGCTAACGATCATACGATATCAACAACCATTTGATAGTACTGCCTGAAATAACTGCCTTAGTCCCATCTGAGTCTAAAAACATGCACTGATTTGTTGAATTAAAAGAATAAAATCAAAATGGCATGAAATTAGTAATGTGTTGTACAATGCTTCATTCTTAAAAAAAAGCATGAAATGCTGAATCCACCATTACAATCATAGAAACAAAGTCCAGAACCACTCTAGATTCGAGTTCTATTTAGCACAGGCCTACTTACAAATAAAATGGGAAAAATATTTGGTGTCATGATAATTTTTAGTCTCCATGGCACCTGGCACCCAGGATTTGTCGAGACCTGTCTTACTCGGATGATCGTTTTGTAATATCCTTTCTAACTAGTTCTTTTATGCTTCTATAGAACTCTAAATCTTTCCTTTTAGAAGTTTATGTGAATCCTCTAAATTTGTAATGCTTTTCTTTAATTTTTGATTTAATTTCCTTTATAAACCTTTTTTTTTACCATCTAAATGTGCTTGCTTTGTATTAATTTGTCCCTAGAGATTTACCACTTTAGATAAAAATTCCCATTCTACAGTAACACTTCTATTTTGATGGGCAACATTTCACTAATGCTATCTTGTGCTTTTTACACCAATAAATGACATGATGCTTACTATGTTTGCATATCATGGGAAGGATAGCCCATTGAGTAGTTTTGTACTCATCTTCAAACAAAGAAATGAACAATCTTTATTCATCCATTTAGAAATTAGTTAGAGGCATATTGTAGAAGAATTCAACCCACTTCAACATTTGATTCTGTACATAGTATCTACCCTGGAAATTTTTGGATGAATTTGCCTCTAATCTCTGCAGCTCTGCCTAAACCTTCTCTTAAAGATGACTTCATTTTTAAGTAATCTAGCAAGAATTTTCCATGTTTGTCTTCTTTTTTCTTTATTTTGTCCATTTGGCTTATCATTCTGTGAAATATATTGCATCTTTCTTTTGGGGGGGGGGGCACACTTTTTTTTTATCATCATTAGTAATTGTATCCAAATGTTCTTGTTTAGTAACATCACAGAGCTTAATTATTTTGACTGGCAAGACAAAAATATCAACAGATAACTAGTTCAGAACAGTTGACAAGTAGAAAGATATATATACACACACACAGATTATGTACGTATGTATCCTATATTTTATTTTAGTGAAATGTGGAGGTCTTAAAATCAGTATTTATAAGATTAAACTTTCTTTTGCTTTTTTTATGACAAAAATAGATAACCTAAATCTGTCAAGGAGCAAAATCTTTGTCTTTCATTTATGAAACACAAGAACCTTCTTCATGCTCAATTTCAACACATGAGCATATGTGTCTTTCAAATTCCCACTCTCTAATTTTTTCCTTTTTTTTTGTTACACAGCTACAGGTAGATAGAGCTATAGACTAGATCAGGATCCTTATTTATGAATGTATTGTAAAGATTATATTAATAAATTCACCGAACGTGACTTTTTCAAACAGTTTGAAAAGTCAAGAAATGTCTATTGAAAAACTAGCAAAACTAGTTGAAGTAATTTTTTATTTACTTGTCTAGTTAGCT
>NW_013746491.1:0-1605 GCF_000517525.1 Limulus polyphemus
GCTATCTGTGCTCTTCCCACCACGGGTATCGAAACCTGGTTTCTAGCAGTATAAGTACCGCAAACATGACACTGGGGGGAGGGGCTGAATGATAGGATAATCTTCTAAAATATTTTCGGATACAACATAGATAACATAAGATTGAACTAAATATTTAAAATAATTTAGATTTTTTTACACGATTATTATGCCTACGTTTTCGCCAGGATGCTGCTACTAAAAAATCATTTATTTAGGTGAAGCTAAGAAAGATGTATAATGAGAGAAGCGAAAGTCACTAAGATAAGAAAACGAAAACATTTCATACACCCCAGTGGTTGCGAACTATACATGATTTAACTGAGATATAAGTAATCTAGGGCAAGAGTTCTTAACTACGAAATCAGGTTTACTTTTATTGATTTTATGGAAATATCAACCTTAATGTCATTCTAAAGTTCCAAGAACAAATATTAACTATAGGTATAAACAGGACCAAAGTCAAACTTTACTTGCAAGCTAAAAGAAAGAGAAGAAAACAAACACAAGACTTACAAAACAGGAGTTGTCAGGAGAGAGAAAAAAAAAGAAGACGTGTGGTTCTGTAAAAACGTCTAAAGTTAATAATATATTTTGCTTAAAATAGGAAAGCATGACCAGGATGAAGTAAAGAATCTATAAGGTTTTGAGTTTCATAACATATAAACTTGTGAAGCATGGTCCATTAATGACTAATAAATATAATTACATCGCAAGAAGACAAATATTTTGTGAGTAAAAATTGTGTTATTAATATCATTATCAGTCTTATTTGTATATAATATCACACATGTTACCTATTAATGAACCACGAATGAAATGAACTAATGTCAATATAAATACAAAGAAATAAAATTAGTTCAACTGAAAATAAAGTATTTGTATTTTGTTTATTTGTGTTTCCAAGTGCAAAAACTACAAAATGGTCTATGCTCACTGCGGGTATCTAACCCCGATTTTTAGCTTTACAAGCCCTCAAGATTATACCGCCGAGTCACTGCGGGGGTGATTAAGCTCTTTGGAATAATCATCTAATATTAATACAATTCAGAAACATGGAAAACTGAGATAATGTAAGCAAGGATCCTAAAGGATCCATGTTGATTAAGCTGGTAACAAGAACCAGAATAATGGATAGCTTTGCGTTTTTGTACAAAATAAAGATCTAAAAAGTATTATCATGATGTAAACAAATATCTGAGGGAATAAAAAATCCTACCTGAACAAATATAAATAGCTGAGGAATAGCAAGAATTCCTGCAAGTATCCATGACGCCATGATCATTCTCTTGGCCTGAGCCACGCCCCCTTGTGAGCGAAGTGGTCGACAGATAGCTTGGTAGCGGTCGTAACTCATTGAGGCCAAGATGAACGTGGAGCTTGCCAGAGTGACGATTTGGCCATACACAATTATCTTGCAAGCCACAGATCCAAGAATCCAGTTTCCGAATACCTAAGTTAAAATACATTTATTAATATTTGTATAATTCCCCCCCCCCATTTTACATTATCTAATTACGATGAAACATTTTCAATTTCGTGTTTATTTTACTAGTTTAGGCAAAAAGTAGTTACTTACTTGAATAC
>NW_013746492.1:0-1261 GCF_000517525.1 Limulus polyphemus
CTGAAAGGTCGAGCATGTTTGGTGGGACGTGGATTCGAACCCGCGACCCTCAGATTGCGAGTCGAGCGTCTTATCCACCTGGCCATGCCGGGCCTGGGTAAACAGTACAAGTTTGAGTTTGCATTTCAGCAAAAAGTATAAAAAGTCTATACAAAATTGATGGCACCCTGACTACTGAGAAATACAAGCAGATTCTGACTCAACATGTCATTCCCACAAGAACACGAACAGGCAGGAACCATTTTTACGAAAGACAACGATCCTAAGAATGCAGCACATGCGATGAAACGATACCTGGATTGATTGAACACAAGACCATTGCTTTTCCTGCACAAAGACCTAATATAAACGTTCTCAAAGTTGTATTGACATATGTAAAAATTGAGAAGGACAAAATTAAACGGAGAAAATTGTCTAAAATCAGCAGACAGTTATAGCAATTTTCAATAACCGTACACTTTATAGAAGCATGAGCTGTAATACTTTATGTAAAAATCTCTTCCATACAAAATATGAGTTCATTGCACAACTCTGTTTTATTAGTAAGTTCACCATCTAGTCTCCATTAACTGGTTGTTTATGTCTCGTGCTTCCATAATTACTTTCTCGGCTGTTTATTGGCTGGTTCCTCCTGAAACCTTTTAGGAACAATGTACGTGTCTAAACCTATCTCCTCGTCTAGCCCTCTGGCGGTATATCTCAAGGGAAAGAGAATCAGAAGAAGCAACTAATAAACTTGTGAGAAAGATGTGAGGATAATCCTCTCCAGAGAGTATGACGTCCTTTGTTGTCTGATACAACATTAATAAATCTCTGTTTATGGATATACACAAGTCGCTAGGGTGAAAAGAACTTCTAAAGGCGTAACCCCCCCCCCCCATTTTTGTAAAAATTCTCAATCTACAAGCAAAATTAATAGAGAACTTTAATTTAAAATTTTTATAAGACGTAGAAATTTAGATGACTACGAAATATACATATTTTGAAACGAACGAGTTGACGGAGTAAATTTTCAAATTACTGTTATTTTAAAATGTACAAGTAAACGGAAAAGAGAACGTGTTGGATTACAACTGTTGATGTTACAAGTAAACGGAAGAGAGAACGTGTTGGATTACAACGTCCGTTTACTTGTAACATCAACAGTTCTCTGGTCTTGGATTACAACTGTTAATGGTACAAGTAAACGGACGAGAGAACGTCTTGGATTACAACTGTTAATGGTACAAGTAAACGGAAGAGAGAACGTGTTGGATTACAA
>NW_013746493.1:0-826 GCF_000517525.1 Limulus polyphemus
CGTAATGTTTATAACTCTATACTAAAGTTCCGGCTCTATACTAATGTTTACAACTCAATACTAAAGTTCCGGCTCTATACTAATGTTTATAACTCTATTATAAACTTCCGGCTCTATACTAATGTTTATAACTCTATTATAAAGTACCGGCTCTATACTAATGTTTAGAACTCTATAATAAAGTTCCGGCTCTATACTAATGTTTATAAGTCTATTATAAAGATCCGATTCTATAATAATGTTTATAACTCTAATATAAAAATCCGGCTCTGTACTAATGTTTATAACTCTATTATAAAGGTCCAACTCTATACTAATGTTTATAACTCTATTATAAAGATCCGGCTCTATAGTAATGTTTATAACTGTAGTATAAAGATCCGGCTCGATACTAATGTTTATAACTCTATTATAAAGAACCGGCTCTATACTAATGTTTATAACTGTAGTATAAAGATCCGGCTCTATACTAATGTGTATAACTCTATTATAAAGTTCCAGCTGTATGCTAATGTTTATAACTCTATACTAAAGTTCCGGCTGTATACTATATTTATAACTCTATTATAAAAATCCGGCTCTATACTAATGTTTATAACTCTCTTATAAAGTTCCGGCTATATAGTAATGTTTATAACTCTATACTAAAGTTCCGGCTCTATATTAATGTTTATAACTCAATTATGAAGTTCAGGCTCTATACTAATGTTTATAACTCTATTATAAAGATCCGGCTCTATACTAATGTTTATAACGCTATTATAAAGATCCGGCTCTATACTAATGTTTATAACTCTATAATAAAGATCCGGCTCTATACTAATGT
>NW_013746494.1:0-1460 GCF_000517525.1 Limulus polyphemus
AACGTTCCGGCTCTATACTAATGTTTATAACTCTATTATAAAGTTCCAGCTGTATGCTAATGTTTATAACTCTATACTAAAGTTCCGGCTGTATACTATATTTATAACTCTATTATAAAGTTCCGGCTCTATACTAATGTTTATAACTCTATTATAAAGTTCAGGCTCTATACTAATGTTTATAACTCTATTATAAAGATCCGGCTCTATACTAATGTTTATAACGCTATTATAAAGATCCGGCTCTATACTAATGTTTATAACTGTATTATAAAGATCCGGATCTATACTAATGTTTATAACTCTATTATAAACTTTTCGCTCTATGCTAATGTTTAGAACTCTATACTAATGTTTATAACTCTATTATAAAGTTCCGGCTCTATACTAATGTTCATAACTCTATTCTAAAGACCCGGCTCTATGCTAATGTTTTGAACTTTATACCAAAGTTCCGTCTCTATACTAATGTTTACAACTCTATACTAAAGTTCCAGCTCTATACTAATGTTTATAACTCTATACTAAAGTTCAAACTCTGAACTAATGTTTATTAGTCTATTATAAAGTTCCGGCTCTATACTAATATTTATAACTCTATTATAAAGTTCCGGCTCTATACTAATGTTTATATCTCTATTCTAAAGATCCGACTTTATACTAATGTTTATAACTCTATTCTAAAGACCCGGCTCTAAACTAATGTTTATAACTCTATTATAAAGATCCGGCTCTATGCTAATGTTTATAACTCTATACCAAAGTTCCGTCTCTATACTAATGTTCACAACTCTATACTATAACTCTATACCAAAGTTTCGGCTCTATACTAATGTTTATAACTCTTTTATAAAGTACCGGCTCTATACTAATGTTTATAACTCTATTATAAATTTCCGGCTCTATACTAATGTTTATAACTCTATTCTAAAGTTCCGGCTCTATACTAATGTTTACAACTCTTTACTAAAGTTCTGACTCTATACTAATGTTTATAACTCTATTCTAAAGATTCGGCTCTATACTAATGTTTATAACTCTATTATAAAGATCCGGTTCTATGCTAATGTTTATAACTCTATACTAAAGTTCCTGCTCTATACTAATGTTTATAACTCTATTATAAAGTTCCGGCTCTATACTAATCTTTACAACTCTATACTAAAGTTCCGGCTCTATACTAATGTTTTTAATTCTATTATAAAGTTCCGGCTCTATACTAATGTTTACAACTCTATACTAAAGTTCCGGCTCTATATTAATGTTTATAACTCTATTATAAAGTTCCGGCTCTATACTAATGTTTAATTTTCTATTATAAAGATCCGGCTCTATACTAATGCTTATAACTCTATAATAAAGATCCAGCTCTATACTAATGTTTATAACTGTATTATAAAGATCCGGCTCTATACTAATGTTTATAACTATTATAAAATTCCGGCTCTATACTAATGTTT
>NW_013746495.1:0-1751 GCF_000517525.1 Limulus polyphemus
CCTTGGCATTTTACGTGAAACACCTCGCAATAAATAGCATATTTATTACCAGAAATACAGAACCCTAACAACAGAAATGATCTTCTCTTATTTACACTATAATAACACTCCCTATCCAAATTGTTTTCACGTACATTAAGGACGCTATAAATACCTTTCTTCAACTCGCGGTTGACTATCTGAAATATGATATATTTTATTCGCCATAACTGATTAGCGTTTTACTGCTTCTTTTAGAGAAAGCGAACATTGGTCTATCTACTGTGTCCCTCCCCAGGGAAATCGAACCCCGGAAATAAATGTATTATCCCACAATTAGCTGTTCTAAAACTTCTTATTGAGATAAAGAAATGGTTGTCATTACTAAATATGACAAGTGCGTCAGAAATTTGCTTTTATCTGGGTACCTATGTCTGAGATGATTTTATGTATAGAAGATTGAGATTTTAAGATTAAATGTGAGGTTTTGCAAAAATATATATGCACTTTTGAAAAGTATGGGCAATTGTTCATTTATAGGTTAGCTGGTACAGATTTCTTTACTGTTGTGCACATAGGAATGCTTTAGAGAAAAGGAAGACACAAATTTCTCTTGGTTAGATATCAAGGAATTTTTATAAACATTCTTAAACTTATTCAATGTGAGATTTGTGTGAATCTTAGAAAATAACTGTACACTATTAACATGTAGTTCCAATAAGATAAATATTCTCTAAAGTCTTCACAAATATCCACTATTATTAGCACACAATTAAATTGGCGGAATACTATCTCGTACACTTAGGCAACACGATATGAATTTCAATCTGTTTCACAGGCCATGAGTTAAGCGGACAGTGTGTACATAAATATGATAAAATAGTTAATTAATTCAGCGAAAACCAAGTGTCATACATTAATGGCAATAAAAGTGGAATATAAAGTTAAAATATACCCTTAGACATTTCTATAAACTTGTAGATGGTCTGTTATGAGGCGAAGTCGTGAGACAGCGGTGACCACACTAAAAATAAGTAGATGATACCTTACTACAATGTAATGAAGCTTTAGTAACAGTAATTTAATGAAAAAAGGTAAATTTCAACAGACGAACCACCCATATAAAGTAGGAAATTAAATGTACGGTCGCGAATATAGCCACAGTTTTCAGTGGAAGCTGAAACAAATACCCGAAGACCGATTAGGCCTAGCACTAATGCTTTCGGCATTAGTTATTTGTTTAATAACAAGCTGATAACAATCCAGTACAGATTAAATTCGTTATTGTGAATAATGTTTAAAGCAACACGAGTAAATCAACGAATAATTACGTAAAGAGTAGATGCTTTACGCGTAGTTGAAGGGAATATCACTAGAGACGTTGTAGTACATTAATATTAACCGCTACTAGTAGTAGTAGAAACGTTGAAGTTTCGTTCTTAAGGATATTTGTAAGTATCATAGGTGGAAGTCTTTATAATAATACATTATGTAATATTTATTTCTATAAGTATCTTCAAAAATGCTTCTTTCTTGATTAAAAATCAATTGTATCTTTTGAATTTCTTTGATACCACACCCTAAAATGTGTACTTGTCGGCCCGGTACATAACATGCTCGCTGCTAATGAAAAGCATACTTACCTGGCGCTGGGAATGTTATGATCAATAAGGTAGCTTCCCCAGGGACGGGCACATCCATTGCACTTTGGGTGTGTTGATTCCTGCCACTACCCCAAACAGGGGCAGATGGAGCGTATTATTTTTTATAGT
>NW_013746496.1:0-2519 GCF_000517525.1 Limulus polyphemus
ACGACAGCGGAAGTCACGTGACGCTGGTAACACGTGATGAGTTTCTAGAAGATTCAAGAAGAGACGAGATGTACGCTTTTATAATATATAAGACCGCCAAGAAGTGACGGTAACAATGAAATTGAATTGCAGACAGAGATAGAGACGGACAATTGAGTGAAGCGCGTGAATCGTTCATTGTGAATTATAGCGTTTGTTTAAGTTCAAAGTGATTGTGGAAATTAAGAGTATTGCAAAGTTGTATTGAGAAAGAATAAACTAGTTTTATTTAAGGAAGGACTTGTATTGCTGAAGTTTTTCGGAAAAAATTTCTACGGAAAATTAACAAACGAACAGAGAGACGTAACAAATTGGTGTCAGAGAGTGGGACGAAAAAAAAAGATGGAAATGAGAAGCGGCAAATCAAACTACAGCTTAGCAGATTTGATGGCAGCAATACAAGAACAGCAAAAGAAACAAGAAGAGAAATAACAGCAGTTGTAGGAAAAAGAAAAGAAACAAGAAGAACGAGAAAAGAAACAAAAAGAGAGATTACAGCAGTTGTAGGAAAAAGAAAAGAAACAAGAAGAGGAATTACAGCAGTTGATGGAGGAAAAGAAAAGAAACAAGAAGAGGAATTACAGCAGTTGTTGGAGGAAAAAGAAAAGAAACAAGAAGAACGAGAAAAGAAACAAGAAAAGAGATTACAGCAGTGGCAAGAAAACCTACAACAACGGCAGCTCGAACAGCAAAATAAACAAGAGAGATTACAGCAGTTGTTGGAGGAAAAAGAAAAACAAGAAGAGAGATTACAGCAGTGGCAACTGGAACAAGAAAGGAAACAGGAAGAAAGTATCCAACAGTTGCAGAAAAGTCAGCAGCAACTACAGACAAGTCATCAACAGTGGCAAGAAGTACAAATGGAAAACATTAGCAAATTTCAAAGTGAATTAAATGCATTAAAGGATGATTCACTGTATTTCACACAAGGAGGATATATTAGCCATCGACCTAATCAGCCTCAGGCAATGGGAAGTCCCTTCCAGAATCCGCAGCTAAACCCTAATGCAGACATCTTCAGTCCTGTTAGAAGTCACATCACAGATATGAATGTCAGCAATAGAGGTGAACTAATACGAAGGAAGCCAGAGGAATTCGATGGGAAGGTACTGTGGGAAGCATATAGAGCACAATTTGAGCTCCTGGCAGAGATGAATGGATGGTCAGAGCAGAGTCTATCTGGCAACGAGCTTGAAGGGATAACCACTGGAAATACTTGGACAGTTGTCAGCAGACGACAAGCACAACTATAGGGCACTGGTAGCGGCTCTAGAACTCGGGTATGGCACCCAAAATCAGTCTGAAGTCTACAGGGCTAGATTTAGGACGAGAGACCGCGCTAAAGGGGATAGCCTGCAAGAGTTGGCACAGGATTTGGAAAGTATGGCACACAAGGCCTACCCAACTCAAGTTGTTGCTGAGGGATCAATTTGTAGATTCCTTGGACAATCCACAACTGAAGATACAAATAAAGCAAGCACACCCCTCTACTATGCAGGATGCAATGGCCAGAGCTCTCGAATTTGAATCGTACGTTAAGTCCAGCACAGAAGTACCAAGGTTGTTACAGTCATCAGTATTCAAAGGCCAGAAAAGGTCAGCTTTCAGAGAGGTTCGAGGGACTTTGCTGGCACTGTAATAAACCTGGGCACAAGAAAGCTCAATGCTGGAAACTTCAACACAGGGGAGGTGCCACAGCAGGAAAGGCTGGTATCCTGAAAGGTTGTTGGAACTGTGGAAAGCACGGACATTTGAGGAGCCAGTGTAGGAAGAATATTACCAACAAGTCGGCCTCAAGGAGACCAGTGGTGGTTGGTGTTGAGCGACGCCCACCAACCCCCATCATGAAAGTCCCAACAGCTAGATGTAAAATGCCAAGCACACACAGTGTCTATGTGACAGGAAAGCTGTATGGCCAAAGGTGCAACTTTGTCATATACTCTGCGTCTCAGCAAACCCTTATGAGCATCAAGGTGTTAGATCATGAAGGAGTACCAGAAGCCATACAGAAGCTTCATGGTGTGACAGGACATTCTACAAGATTGTGGGGACCAGTGTGGGTAACTGTTGAGCTCATGGACATAAAGGACAGACAGAAAGTATACTTGGCTGACATGGAAGACAAATGCATATTAGGATTGGACTATCTACTACCAAGGAAGTTTGTAATTGATTTTGATAAAATGACGTTTGGGAACAACAAAGGCCAAGTTCCGGTAACTGTTAAAAGAGAGGTTGAACTAATAAGGTCCATCAAGCTGAAGTCAAGCCGACTGAAAGAGTCGATGATGGTGAAGTGGAACCAAACATAGATATCAAGGCAGAACAGGAGAAAGACCAAGATTTGAAGCCAATGATTGATTTTCTAAAAGCGGGTGTTGTCTTCTCCATGGGAAGGCCCATATGACATAGTGGATCGTCTCTCAAACGTAACTTTCCGGGTAAAATGTGGTCGGTGAGGTAAACCAAAAGTGGTGCAT
>NW_013746497.1:0-649 GCF_000517525.1 Limulus polyphemus
ATCAATATCAGCACCACCCCAGAGGTGGTTGTGTCCATTTAATTCTCCCAAAAGTAAAAAGGGAGGTGGCAACTGGTCAATTAAAGCATCAAGGTCCGATTGATTATAAGTCTCCCCAGGAGACAGGTAGAGAGGACAAACTGTGATGGCACAACCCAAGGAAACACATATGGCTACAGCCTCCAAGGGTGTATCAAGAGACACGGATAAGGAGGGCACATGCTGGTCAACCAACAGTGCCACCCCTCTGTGTACCCCACCAACACACAATTTGTCATTCCGGTACAAGGAAAACTGCCAAATGGTGACTGTATTGGCAAGTTTCAGAAATGTTTCCTGTAAGTAGAGACATATGGGATGATAGGAGTCAATCAAGGCCCTAATGTCACTGAGATTAGAATGAAAACCTCGACAGTTCCACTGTATCAAATTGGCCATTTTTATGTATGTTTAGGAGAAGAGGGTGGAGAACCCTTCGGTTTACGACCACGCCGTTTTTCTTTACTAGATGGAGGTCGATCGACCTCCATAGATCGGGCAGATCTCTGTCATCAGAGTGAGAATCTAATGACTGAGGACGTGATCGAATAATCGTCCTGCATTTAGGGGCCAAAGAAGGACCTACACGGACACCAGAGGCTGGTGCCCG
>NW_013746498.1:0-975 GCF_000517525.1 Limulus polyphemus
GTCAAACAAGGACACTGCAGCAATGCCAGGGTTTTGTGAGCACTATACCCAAACACCAGTATCAGACACGATGTCCACAACACCCGTTGAGAACGTCCAACACTGGTACACAGTTGACCCTAGCCCCAGTGGACCAGCCGATTGACACTAGGGGGCCACCCCAAGGCCACTCGTCTGCAGGAATTCAAGGGCAAAGTGGTGTGTTGCAGTGCCCCAGACACCACTCAACCACCAGGATCCTCTCCTCCCCTTCACAGGTCGCCACGCACGGCAAACACGTGGGTGGATGTTTAGATCCCAGAGAAAGTAACTGAAAATACAGAACCTTCCCTGGGATGTCCCCTCACTACGTACAGGAATCCACGTCGAGGGGACTTCTGAAGGAAGCAGAATACCTAGCAAAAGCAATAACAATAGAAGAAGTAAAAATAATAATGAAAAGTTTACAAAAGAAAAAAGCTCCATGGCCAGACTGACTCCCAGTAGAGTTCTATGAACAGTTCTGGCACATATGTTGTAATGTTGAACAATATTGTATTAAATAACAGATTACCTCCTCCATTCAAACAAGATATAATCAGCATGCAGAGTAAGAAGAATTCTTCAGATCTAATTAAAGATTATCGACCCCTTACACTCTGTGAAATTACTGTGTACTAAAAGTTTCTATTGAGAAAGAATAAACTGGTTTAATCAAAAAAGAACTTGTATCGCTGAAGTTCCTCAGAAAGAATTTCTACCAGAAATTATCCAACAACTGATAAGTAACATTATTAATTGTGGTCTGCATCCATGAGCGTGGTGACTTATTTTGTGAAGGTATGCGAATCTGGTTTTAATTTTCTTACTTATTTCCTTGAAATGTGTGTCATGTTATTTTAGTGTTGATAGTTATGCCTAGGAATTTGGCAGATTTAGAGAAAGAGATTTAATTTAGCTAACCTGACAGGCTCTAGTATTTTGCTTAGCCTATGG
>NW_013746499.1:0-1623 GCF_000517525.1 Limulus polyphemus
ATATTTGTTACTTTATAGATTTAATAGATATTTGTTGTTACTTTATTAACGTTTTTATGCTTATACTGTGAGGTAAAAATGGCTGCTGCTATGACTGTCTGATTTATGAGCTGGTTGCTGTTCAACTTTAGGATCTTCTTTTTAATAAATTCTTGAAATGTTAAAAGAGAGAGAGAGAGAGAAAAAGGGGCCTGGCAAGGATGTTTGCCCTGGGATCCGTGCTGGCTCTTGACGTTCCTATCTACACATTTTGCTTTTTAGAAATTGTTTGAAAAACAAAAACAGCCAGATATCCTTACATCAGTGTAAAATATCAACAAGAAACATTAGATGTCAGTACTCTTACTTGATTGGGCTATTATTTACTATAAAAGCTTTATTCTAGCAGTTGGAGTCTTCAACAATCCAGTTAAGGTCTGAGCCAGTAACTAATTATTTCTAAGCTAATAAATCAATATGAATGTTAGTTAAACATTACCATGGTAAATTCTTGTGCCTTGGTTAAGCTTGCTTTTTCAAAACACTTAACAGTGGGTCTAGACCATGGGGATTTAATGAGGTTTTTAAGTCCTTTTCAATCACCAATAAAGTAACCTAAAATAATTTAGGTATTTGAATAATTTTAGAGCTCGAGCCTAACTCAATATATTATTTTATTTATGGACAAAGTATTTAATGATTACATATACATCACAGGTTTTTTTTTCAATTTCTGAGTCTGATGTATAATGTGAAATAATGATTTAGGCATGAGCTCTAACATTATTCAAATACATAATTTATTTTAGGTTACTTTATTGGTGATTGAAAAGGACTTAAAAACCCCATTGATATTCTATACAAATCACTGTTATAAGAGGCCTAACTTTATTTCTTTGATTTGCCAGCCCAAGCTGTACTGTTGAGCCTTCAATAGGCAAAACTGCAGTCCAAAGTAGAGGGTACGGCCAGTCAAAGAAAACATTAGACCTCTCCCTCACAGATTCTCCTTTCAATTTTACCTTTGTTGAAATCGAAAAGAAACCTGTGACATATATGAGTAACCATGGAGATTTATATTTTTATCAAAGTCACTATTATATAGAATATCTGTAGTTCTTATAACACAGACTTGTTACACAATTGATTTTTCATTGTTTAGAGGTTAGAATTCTTGTGAAAAAGATGTTTTTCATATTATTGTCTAAAATAAGTGAAAATGCAAATGGTATGATGGTATAAGTAATGACATTTTAAAACAAATTTGAAAGTGTGTAACCTTATTAATGCTATAATTTTTTTCAATATCATTATAAATAATTATAACTTTAATTTTAATCTAGAAGTGAAATGTTTGCTTTTTATATTTGTGTCAATCACATTACTAGAGATACAGATATACCGTATTTTTCGGAATACAAGACGCACCATTATTTTGAAAACAAAGTTTTGGGGAAAAAAAGCTACAGTTGCATTTGAAAGATTTTTTATTGAACAGAAATTCAATTTGTTACTTTAAAAATTAGTATATATTGTTCTAAACACAAAAGAGCTCAAAACATCAAAATAAGAAAATACCATAAATCAAAAAAAGGTTTACTGTTATTTAGTTGGTTCAAAACCTACAATGTAATTTATTTTTTA
>NW_013746500.1:0-1622 GCF_000517525.1 Limulus polyphemus
GCCACGAATTCATTTCATGAATGATCTGAATTTTGATTGGCTTACAAATAAATTTACCGACGTTTGACTGCCACGACTGCACTTTCCTGACTCTTTATTGGTCAAGCTTGATTTCGCAAAATTTATTTATTTAAGTTAGCTATGAAATGTGAGGTTAGGGTATAATATGGGGTAGGGGTGGTAGTACTTGCCCCGTCATTTTAGACGGGCTATACGCTCCTGTTCTTATAAACAGCCATTTTGTTACTTCAAACCATTTGACAATAACATTATTACAAGTAAAAAACAATATATAACGAAATCTTTAACAATGTTTTTTGAGAAACAGTTGTCATAAAATAAGTACGAGTTAAACTGGTATTATTTTATTATTATTTATAACATATTAACTATATAATTTTTATTAAGCATATGGCTGGTGTATTATAAAGTAAAAACAGAACACGAATTTATTACAATTGTATTTACCATATTCAATGTTTTCAGTGGTCGCCATTTTCTGACAGCACTCTCTTGCGGCCTCACAACAAGACACCCATTTGTCTACATAACACTTTGACAAAAATGTGTTAAAAATTGGGTGGCTACGGTTGGTTGTCTCAGCTAGATAAGTAATATTCGTCAGCGGGTCCTTCAATCTTCCCATGGACAAATACCTGAAACAATAAAATAAATAAAAACAATTTCCTAGTTTACCGAGTTACTCGCAATATTTTGTACTATCTAGTTGTAATTATGTTAGGTTTGAGAGTGTAGCTTGTAAATTATTCAAGTACTCGAATGTTACACAATTAAAGCAAGTTGCGGAATTTTGCAAATGGAACTATATTTGATCACTTTAGACTTGTTCAACGTATAGCATTTTCTTTTTTCCCAATAACATAGAATTTTCAAACTAGAAAATAGAGAAAATGTATTAAAGTGAACTTTATAGTCCAAAAACTGCTTACCAAAACTTGGGGTTGGCTGGTTTGAAAGCCCAAATCGGCATATAAAGGTAGCAAGAGGCACAAGTGTCATACACGTAATGTTGCCATGGTAGTTTGTATCCCTTCTGTGTCCGACACTCTACAGATTCTAGTGATGTAGTTGAGGTGGTGAGGAGTGGAGTCATAGCGCGTTCCACGCGGCCTAAGCCCCACAGTGTATTCGAATTGCGACCCATTCCAGTTATATCCGAGTGTTTTGAAGTTACTTTACGTTCTGCAGGAGATACGTCCCACTTCGTTGGCATTAGTTCCCATTTGTCACCAAAAAAATTTAATGAAGAATCTTCCCACTCATAATTGGAGACAGCAAAACTCCTCTGTAAAACAAAGATATGTCGTTAACATTCATGAACCGAGACGGCAAAACTCCTCTGTAAAACAAAGAGATGTCTTTAACATCCATGAACCGAGACGGCAAAACTCCTCTGTAAAACAAAGAGATGTCTTTAACATCCATGAACCGAGACGGCAAAACTCCTCTGTAAAACAAAGAGATGTCTTTAACATCCATGAACCGAGACGTCAAAACTCCTCTGTAAAACAAAGAGATGTCGTTAACATTCATGAACCGAGACGGGTAAACTCCTCTGTAAAACAAAGAGATGCCTTTAACATCCATAAACTGAAATTTAC
>NW_013746501.1:0-1625 GCF_000517525.1 Limulus polyphemus
CACATAGGCTAATTACAAACGAGAATAACATATTTCTAATTTGACCACTAACGCACAGGCTAATTACAACCACTAACCACTAACACATAGGCTAATTACAACCACTAACCACTAACACATAGGCTAATTACAAACGAGAATAACATATTTTCTAATTTGACCACTAACACACAATTTATCTAGATTTACAAACAAAAATGACAGATTCAATCATTGGTTAAAGATAAGCACATTAAAAACAAATTTGTTTTGTGCTTTTGACCATGTTAATATTCCTTCAGTTTTTCGTGACCAATGGAAGCTTGCAATCCCCACAATGTTACAAACCAAATGATTAAGTTATACAATGTGTGATCACATGAACCAAGAAATAGTAAAGCACTACTTGTGGAATTTGTGAAACAACAGACTGCACCATGGTTCTAACTGAACAGTGAAACAGGTAACACATATGATTTACAACAGACTGCACTGTGGTTCTAACTGAACAGTGAAACAGGTAATGCATATAATTTACAACAGGCTGCACCATGGTTCTAACTGAACAGTGAAACAGGTAACACATATAATTTACAACAGACTGCATCGTGTTTCTAACTGAAAAGTGAAGCAGGTAGCATGTATAATTTATGACAGACTGCATCCTGTTTCTAACTGAACAGGGAAACAGGTAGCATGTATAATTTATGACAGACTGCACCGTGGTTCTAACTGAACAGTGAAGCAGGTAGCATGTATAATTTACAACAGACTGCACTGTGGTTCTAACTGAACGATGAAGCAGGTAGCATGTATAATTTACAACAGACTGCACCGTGGTTCTAACTGAACGATGAAACAGGTAACACATATAATTTACAACAGACTGCACCATGGTTCTAACTAAACGGTGTGTGTAATGTTGGGCGTAAATAATTCCTTAAGAAATGATTAACCCTGCTCAAGGAATGACAAAGATCATATTATAATAGTCACATGTACATCAAACATGGTGAAGCACTGGTAACCACGAAATGTGCCTACATACTCCTTGAATATAAAGTAGGCTAGCAGCTCAGTGCATGCTGGGGTAATATTATTTAAAGGATAAAGGGTAATAACTTACTGTGTATGTGTGATGTTCTAAAGCTGATAACCTGCTAATGTACACTGCAGCCAAGAAAAAGTACGTAGTAAGCAATAACTTACAAAGATTTTTTTTTAAGTTTCTTCATACCATGGGAAATATTATAAAATATTATTAGACATAACATGTGCACTTTTACTTGGGAATATTTAATTTGATGTTACTTATGGTAACGTTAAGAACACAGACATTCTTGCTAAATATGAAATGTGTAATGTAGTCTTCTCAGAAAGAGTAAAACATGTAATCAGGTCAACCAATCCTTACAATCACACCAAATTTAGTTTTATTTTTGATACTCTACTATATTTCTTCTTGATATTCATCCTTCAAAGTTTCTGTGAGTCACTTGATTTGTTTTTTAAAACAATTACATGCATCTTTGAGTTTTAAGAACACTATTACCACTTCTTTTTGTTAAAATAAATAGTTACATAAAACACTTTTATTAATGATGAAAAAGAAGTTAAAATGAGACATATTAAAAATCAAGACAAAA
>NW_013746502.1:0-1627 GCF_000517525.1 Limulus polyphemus
AAACATACAAATTAAGTTTAGTTTTAAAATCATTAAACATTTTCTTTGATAAATAAAACATCAGATAAATCAAATTTCCAAACCTTTAAAAACAACATGTGTTGTCAGAAGTTTATCTTGTTTATTCCAAGATTTTTTTAATTGAATATTTCAACTTTTATAAAAAAAAAATCTGTTCTTTTTTTCAAGAAGGCCCTGAAGATTATTAAAGGTACAAAAGTAACCATTAGTGAGAAAAAAGATAGGTCACAATATACAGTAACGTTGTATCAGAAAAAAAACAAAATTACAAATGAAACGTTAAGCGTCCTGAGTTTATCTTCCGTTACACCACCTAACTGATGGAAAGTTTAATTTTTCTAACTAGTTATAAAGGAGTCAGCTTATTACTCGTCGCGCCACTTTTATAATGTAGTAAAGATTTAAATATCCATAAATCAAATAGGATTACACCTACCTTTTGCCACTTTGCATGTATGACAGGAAAATCTGCGTCAGGTATAAAACTTAATATATATATATATATATATTAGGTAGTCAAGAAATTATTGTCGCTTTTTTTAGATGAAAAAACCAAAGAACTTATATATATCAAAACAAAACATTTATTAAATGAAATAGTCTCCGTTATTATCGATGATACTTTTCCATCTTACAATGAGGTTGTTAATGTCCTGATTAAATAAATCACTTAGCTTTGAAGCAAAAAACATGTCGATGTCATCTTTAACACCTTCCATATTTGCATATGTTTTCCCAATTAAAATGGTGTTCCAGCGAACGAAAAATATGGTAATCTGACGGTGCCATATCTGGAGAATATGGTGGGTGGGGGAGAACTTCCCAACCGAACTCCATAATCTTGTGTTGCATCAAACGTGCCACATGTGGACGTGCATTGTCGTAAAGAAGAAGAACACCTTTCCGATTGACGAGTGAAGGGCGTTTCTTATGAAGGGTTTGATTTAAACGTTCCAGATGCGGACTATAGATCTCTGCATTGACAGTTCGCTGTGGATTGAGGATTTCGAAATGAATTACTCTTTTGATATCCCACCAAATGCAAAGCATCACTTTCTACGGATGTAGTACAGATTTGGAGGTCGGAAGTGGCTTTTGTCTAGGACTGAGCCATTGTTTTTGACGTTTAATATTCGCATAGAGAATCCATATTTCATCATCGGTGACAATTCTGTCCAAAAATGGTTCACGCGCATTACGTGCCAGAAGAGACGAAGAAACGTTCACACGTTGGAAACGAGGATTATCGGAGAGTTTGTGAGACACCCAAACACCTTCTTTAAGGAGTTTCTCATATTCCTTAGATGTTTACGTATTGTTTTACGAGTGGCATTCAATTTTAGGGCCATTTAACGAGTGTGTTGCCTTAGTTTGACTCAACTAGCGTCTTCCGAGCATCAATATCAATATCAACATGTCGGTCCCTGCCATCACAGTTTTAAGGCTAAAGTCACCTGAACGAAATTTTCTGAGCCATCGTTGACACTTACGAACGTTCAAAACATTTCCATAAACTTCTCTGATATTTTTTGTGGCTACAGAGGCATTGTTTCCCCTCTTGTATTCAAACAGCATTACATGCGGAATGTGTGTCTCGTCGTGTGTC
>NW_013746503.1:0-5046 GCF_000517525.1 Limulus polyphemus
CACATTTTTTCTATTACCATATTGAGTCAAGTTTCACATTTTCTCCAATTACCATATTGAGCCATCTTTCACATTTTCTTCTATTACCATATTGAGTCAAGTTTCACATTTTCTCTAATTACCATATTGAGCCATCTTTCACATTTTCTCCAATTACCATATTGAGCCATCTTTCACATTTTCTCCAATTACCATATTGAGCCATCTTTCACATTTACTTCTATTATCTTAGTGAGCCATCTTTCATATTTCTTTCTGTTATCGGATTGAGTTATTTTTCATCCTTCTTTCTAATATCGGATTGAGCCCTCTTTCACACTTCCTTTTAATATCTGATTGATTCATCTTTCACTCTTTCTTCTAATATCAGACTGAGCCATCTTTCACACTGCCTTCTAATATCTGATTGAGCCATATTTCACCGTGATAAAAATCTGGACTGGGTGTGGTATGAACTTTTCAAGTGCCCTGAAAGACGTTCTGTTATATTTTAGTCCAATCGTTTTAAAGTACATTCTGAAATTAATTTACTGATGTCGAAAGAGGATTGCTTAGAAATATACGAGGCATTCATCTCAAAGAGTCAGTCTGTTTAAGGTTCGAGTCATTATGCTGGTCAAGAAACCCGAATAAAGCATCAGTGTCATGCGCTTCGAGTTACTTTCGAACAGTATGATCACGGACATTAATTGATATATAGACGAAGGAAAGGAAAGGGGGTACTTATATTTAAAAAAAAATTGATAAGGTGCCAAAAAAAGATTAGCAAAGAAAATATCATCGGTAGGGTTAGGTAAATACTATTTGTTTCGATTCTATTTGAATGGATTAGAGACAAAGATTGAAATCCATTCATGCTGGACCCTTGTGCTCTAGGAGTCAGATCTTGGGCCTTTGCTTCTTCTTATTTACATTGATTAATAATACTAATATTAAATCAGTAAAGCTTGCAAGCGACACTAAAATGTCGCGTTTGTCCAACTGTATTGCAAATGTTGAGGTGTAACAGAATGGCTTTGATCCATTTGTTATCCTAACTGAAACTGAGTGCAACTCGGTTTTAAAATACGTGGACAGAAGATGTTAAAAATAAAATCCCAACCAGTGAATGTATTTCTGTAATACACTTTACAATAAATTTACCACGCTTATTGTCTATTAATGTTTCCAGAAATGCATGCTGAAATTCTACTGTGTATCTTATACACTAAAGTTACCTGACCAAATCATGCTGGATTAAGTGGCTGGGGGATGTTTGTATTTGGGACTGACAGTAAAGTTACCTGACCACAAACATCCCCCAGCCACTTAATCTAACATGATTTATCTTTATTTGGGACTGACAGTAGAGTTACCTGACCACAAACATCCCCCAGCCACCTAATCCAGCATGATTTACCTTTATTTGGGACTGACAGTAAAGTTACTTGACTACAAACATCCCCCAGCCACTTAATCTAACATGATTTATCTTTATTTGGGACTGACAGTAAAGTTCCCTGACCACAAACATCCCTCAGCCACTTAATCTAACATGATTTATCTTTATTTGGGACTGACAGTGGAGTTACTTGACCACAAACATCCCCAAGACACTTAATCCAGCATGATTTATCTTTATTTGGGACTGACAGTGGAGTTACCTGACCACAAACATCCCCCAGCCACTTAATCTAACATGATTTATCTTTATTTGGGACTGACAGTAGAGTTACCTGACCGCAAACATCCCCCAGCCACGTAGTTTAACTTGACTTACATTTTCTTGGGACTGGCAGTAGAGATGCCTGATGACGCTGCATATCCTCCAAGTTGATACTTTCAGAACAATATTTAGGGTAGGCAAAAACTACATTAAAAAGTGATAACAATTTATGATATATTTATATTATTTCAAAAATATTAATTCATGTACGAGTTACAATCTGCTAAATACTTAAATAACATATAACATTTGAATACATAAGATAAATTTAGATAAGACTCAATGCACAGACCTTCAACAAAATAAACAGACATATATGCAGTAGTTTCGACTGAGACACGTGGAAGACCTAGAACACATTGTAACGTTACAACAGAAACATCTAGTCTTTTGAATAATGAAGATTTTAAAACACACAACGTCATATCTGACCCAATCGAACTTTAGTTTACAGTCATATTTTTCCCTACTCACGTTGTTCTGACACAAGGTCGAAGTTTTGAAGAGTATGATTTATTTTTATCTGCTTCAAGACATACCGACCATCATTATACAGTATTTTGTAGCATTATGTTAAACACAAACTAAGACTAAATATGTATGTTTTTATTATTTGTTTTCATGCAAATAGTGAAACTTGCTTCTTGTAACCGAGGATAAAGCTCACACAAAATTTGTGTTCTATGTTTGAACACTGAAGTATGTATATATATATATTAATATTTGAAGCAAATATTTGACTTCACCTATTATTATTACATACGTCAGAAATGCTTCGATTAGCCTCTCGTAAAGATGTTTATCTACGTGTATTTGATCTAACCTTCTCTAACGCAACTATACAGAATTGTTAATGACTTAGAACGTTGACTATAATATGTGATGAAATACTTATTTACATTTGTTTGAACACTCGTTATTAGCCTTTTGTATGGTTATGATCCTCGGTCATCTCGCGCAGAATATCTGCTACCTCTTGTTAAAAAAAATGCACTCTCGTTCATAATTGTTAACTTCTGTGTAAAAAGGTTAATTAAAGACTCCTGAATAAGTTCACTTTGAAAAACCTTTATTATTGACTCCTGAATCAGACAATTGTCTGAAAACTTAATTATTGACTTCTGAAATAGTCCACTGTGTAAACAATTGATTTTTAACTCCTGAACCTGAACGTTATATAAAAATTTGGTTATTGACTCCTGAATCAGGCCATTGCATATAAACTTAATTATTCACTTCAGAATCAGTCCATATGTAAAATGTGATTATTAACTCCTGAATTAGACCACTGTGTAAAAACTTAACTGTTGACTTTTGAATCAGTCCACTATGTAAAAACTAGAGTATTGACTTCTGAATCAGAACACTATGTAAAATCTTGGTTATTGACTCTAAAATCAGTCCACTTTGTAGAAACTTAATTATTGACTTCAGAATAAGCCGATTGTGTAAAAATGTTATTATTGACTCCAGAATCAATCCACTGTGTAAAAATGTGATTATTGACTCCAGAATCAGCCCACTGTGTAAAAATGTGATTATTGATTCCACAATCAGCCCACTGTGTAAAAATGTGATTATTGAATCCAGAATCAGTCGACTGTGTAAAAAGGTTACTTAAAAACTCCTGAATAAGTTCACTTTAAAAAACTTTATTACTGACTCTATAATTGGTCCATATGTAAAAATTGAATTATTGACTCCAAAATCAGTCCACTGTGTAAAAATGTGATTATTGACTCCAGAATCAGCCGACTGTGTAAAAAAGAGTGAATAAAGAATCAGTCCGTTGTGTAGAAAGTTTATTCTGTATATTCGCTTTCTATGTTAGCAACCAAAGACTGGCGAAATCTAGGTGGCATATTAGATATACGTTGTTCATTTGTTATCGAATATTCACGCAAAGCTACTCAGCGCTTATTTACTTTAGCTACACCTAACTTTGAACTGGTATATAAGAGAGAAGGCAACCAGTTAACAGCACCCACTTTCAACTCTTGAGCTACCAGTTAACAGTACCCACTGTCAACTCTTGAGCTACTACAAATAGTGGGAGGTGACCTTCTAGCTGATAACACATCAACACCCCAAAAGTGCAGTAACAGGACACGATCTCTGGATCCGTATATTCATAGTCCGCCATGTTAAAATCTGGAATACGTTCTGCATGTAAAAATCTGGATTACATTCTTCATGTTAAAATCTGGATTACATTCTGCATGTTAAAATCTGGATGACATTCTGCCCCTTGTTAAAATCTGAATTACATTCTGCATGTTAAAATCTGAATTACATTCTGCCCCTTGTTATGTATTAAGATCATTATATCTCTTTTGCCGTTAAAAAATTAAAACTTTGGGAAACAAAGACGAAATGTGAAGTAATTTTCGAATATTACAATTTTAAAACGTCAGGGATTGTTTTATCATTAAATTATAAACAATCCATAAGCTTTTAAAGTTTTGATGAACTTTACAATGTTTACTTTTTCAGGTCTTTCTAAATCAATAGGTAGAATTAGTTAGAAAATATCTGTTTCCTAAAAGAATGTTAGTCCTATCTCGGTGTTATCAGCAGTATTTTCAAAAACAATGCAAAGAAGATAGTAGAGATGGCATTTTCATCATCCCTACTATCTTGTTTGCATTGTTTTTGAATGAATGATATTAGCCATCCCTATATTTAATTCCTTTTTTTGAAAAGTTTTTCTTTACTTGTTGTTGTTTTTAATGCAGTGTTTCAGTAGGCATAGGAAGTTTGTATTAGTAACTAAATACATTGAGGTTCCAACTGTAATATTTATTGTTTATCTATTATTGACTGGTAATTCCTGTTTCACCCTGTATTTAATCTTTTTAAAGGAACACCAAATTTCTGTAAAAAAGCTAACTTCAAGGGGTAACGATAACATCGTTTACAATCAAATTATGTTTTTTTAAATTACTAATAGTTAATAATAATACCTTTAAAAGTGCATACTCCGTTTGAAACTATGTCACGTCAGTGACATTGGTTGGCACCATCGTTTTGGTTTGGAGTTATCGTGTAATAAAAAAGAAGCAGGAGAAATAATTAGAAATTCAAACCTTTTACTATGATATTTACAGGCATTCCAAGAACTTGTCACCCAGTCATTACATAGTTATTGTTATAAAAGAAAATACTGTATAGTATTGTAAAGTTCTGATGACCTATTGAGGAGATATTTAAATTACCCTTTCTATGAACAATCGGAGCCATCCCTACTTAGGCAGTGCTACCACCTGCCTGATTACGTTTGAAATTCAACTGATTATACTCTATGCCACGTTCACGGTATCCAGGGCTAATAACGTGTAGCC
>NW_013746504.1:0-1623 GCF_000517525.1 Limulus polyphemus
GCTAGGGGTCGTAGGAGGGGAAAAATAAAATAAAATTGTGCCATCAGTTACTAGCATGCATGTAATTTAGGTGTTTGAAACCTCCTGACCGCGATATTCTAGTCTTCAGTCAGTGTTCGTCCAATCAAGTCACAAATGGTTTCATCAAAATAAATTTTTTGTATTGAATGTCTCACAATATCTAAGTTTTCCGAATAATTACCGAAATCCATACCGCCATTTTGCACACGACTGGCAAGACTCATTACTGTTTCATCCGTCCGCGCGGTGATAAATACCTTAATGGATCGTTTTTGTTTTTTAATTTGCGAAATATCATTCTAAAAATATACTCCCAAGATTGACAAAATTTGTGTTGATTTTTTTTCCTCAAGAGCAAAATGCTGACTCCGAAATTAAAAATAAAATGGGAATCAGATTATTATTTTTTTCTCGGAAATATGAATTTCACGTTGGAATAAAAGATAGAAATACAAATTATGTGTTGTTTTTTTTCTAAAACCAATATTTTGAAGTCGGCGGGATCGTAAAACGAAAAATAAAATAATCCTGGCCTGATATCTATTTAACAGGAGTGCTTATGATTTTCTGACAAGCAGCTGTAAGTTAGTGTTTTTTTTCTGCTTTGTTGTAGTACTCGTAGACAAGCTCAGTTACTCTGTTTCTTATAGTGGGTAGGTTGATAATTTTATGTCGATAATTTACAGAGGTGAATTTTGGAAGCCTTACGGCTAATCTGATTCTTCTGTTTTGTTGTAATTGTAGTTTGTTGAAGTTATTGTCTGACATATTGTATGTTATCTGGCAGCCATATTCTATTAGGGTTCGTATAAATGTTTTATATATTTTAATAGTTGTGTCTGGTGAACAGCCTGTGTGTTGACCGGCAATAAGTTTGATGTAATTAATGTGCTTGCTAATTGACTCTTGTATGTTTTGAATGTGCTTCATCCATGTGAGGCGTGTTTCGAAGGTGACACCAAGAAATCTATTATTATTATTATTCATTTTTATTTCTACTTCTCCTAACTTTAATTTGATTTTCATCAGGGTTTTTATGTGTTTTTGTAGTTTTTTTTTGAAAAAGGCTGCTGGTTGTGTTTTGGTTGGGTTTAATATAAGTCACCATTTGTTGCACCATTCTAGGATTAAATTTAGTGGTTTTTGGACTCAAGTAGTTGCAATTAGTGGGTTTCTGGATATACTCCAGACAGTTATGTCATCTGCATACTGGGAATGGTATGTATATGTTAGGTTAGGGAAAGGGATGTCGTTTACTAAGTTGATATATAAGACTTGTGTCTTTTGTTTTGTTTTAAAAAAATGACTCGTTCTACCTTAGTGTTAGTGTAACCTAATGTTTTAATTACGTCAATACTTTTGTTATCTTCGATGTCGAAATCGACACATTTGATAACGATGGCTAGTTATGAAGTGATGTTCTTGGTGTGTGTACTGTGGCTTTGCTGTCGAAGGCAGTGTTTAGCCAGTGGGCTAAAATGTGTGCATAGTCCTCAGAGGAACTGCATTTAAGAAGAATTCCTCCTTTCGGAAGTCGTCGTATATCTTTCAAATGTAAATCATTGAACAGTTTTCTTATATCAGTGACAATCTTTGGTATTC
>NW_013746505.1:0-1622 GCF_000517525.1 Limulus polyphemus
GTAAGTCTTCGAATTTACAACGCTAAAATCAGGGGTTCGACTTCCCTCGGTGCACACAGCATATAGCCCGATGTGGTTTTGCTGTAAGAAAACACACAAACACACTTAAGTATACCGACTGTGACTATTATTGGCCCGCATTGGCAGGTGTTTAGGGCGCTCGACTCGCAATCCGAGGGTCGCGGGTTCGAATCCCCGTCCCACCAAATATGCTCACCCTTTCAGCCGTGAGGGCGTTATATGTGCCAATCAATCCCACTATTCGTTGGTAAAAGAGTAGCTCAAGTGTTGGCGGTGGGAGGTGATGACTAGCTGCCTTTCTCTAGTCTTACACTGCTAACTTAGGAACGGTTGGTGCAGATAGCCCTCGTGTAGCTTTGCACGAAATTCAAAACAAACAAATATACAATTTAATCAAGTCCGATCGCCTTAGAAACCACACCAAATGCTTTCTCTTGATTCTGTACGCATAGAGAACATAAAAACATCTCATGTTTTCATATTTAATACAAATTTTGTTAGAATCACATGAAAATGTCTAGATAGGCACTTTAATCAACTCCGACCGCCTTAAAAACCACATCAAATGATATTTCTTCCTTCTTTTCGCATAGACAACATAAAATTATTGTAAAATAACATTTCCATTTTTTTTTCATAATTAATAAAAATGTTGCCGGAACCACGCAAAAGTGTCCGGATGGGCTATTTAATAAAGTCCGATCGCCCTAAAAACCACATCAAATGCTTTTTCTTACTTCTGTCCACACAGACAACATAAAATTATTGTGAAATCACATTTCATATTTTCATAATTAATAAAAATGTTGCCGGAGCCACACAAAAGTGTCCGGACGGACATTTTCATAAAGTCCGATCCTCTTAAAAAGCGCACCAAATGCTATCTCGTAGTTCTTTCCGCACATACAACATAACTATTGTGAATGCCCCCAGTGACACAGCGGTGCGTCTGCGGACACGCTAGAATCCGGGTTTCGATACCCGTGGTGGGCAGAGCACAGATAGCCCATTGTGCAGCTTTGTGCTTAATTACAAACAAAATTATTGTGAAATCATTTTTCATATTTACATAGTCCATAAGAATGTTGCCACACCCTACAAACGTGTCCGGATGGGCAGCTAAAACGTGCCTGTTCGTCTCCTGACCTATCTCACATCATTACTCATTCCCTAAGGTACACATATAAAAAAAAAGGTTATTCATCTGTTAATTTTCAATTTTCGTTTTTACTAAGTAAATTGTTCTGGGCCGACATAAATATGTGCCCAAACGGGACATTAAAACGTGTCTCTTCGTCTCCTAACCATTTCATGTCATTACTCATTCCATAGTGTATACATAATTACACATGAAAAATATAATTATTCGTCTATGGCTTTCCAATTTGTTTTAATAAGTAAAAAATGTTGCCGGAAAAAACACAAAAACGTGTCTATTTCATATCATTATTCATTGTCTAATATACACATATGAAAAAAGAGTTATTTGTCTATTTTAAATTGTTTGAAAAAAAGTACAAAGTTGCCGGACTGACGTAAAAGTGTCCAGGCGAGGCGCTAAAACGTGTCTGTTCGCCTCCTAACTATTACATATCGTTAAT
>NW_013746506.1:0-1624 GCF_000517525.1 Limulus polyphemus
CCTGTTGTCTGGGGCTGATTAGGTCCATGACTAATATATCCTTCTTGTGTAATAGACAGTAAATCATCCTTTAATGTATTTAATTCACTTTGAAATTTACTAACCTTTTCCTTTTGTGTATGCTGGCTTTCTCTCAACTGTTGGAGACTTTCTTGTTTATTTTCTTTCTCCTCCAACCACTGCTGTAGTCTCTCTTCTTGTTCATTTTCTTTCTCCTCCAACCACTGCTGTAATCTCTCTTCTTGTTTCTTTTCTTTTTCCTCCAACAACTGCTGTAATCTCTCTTCTTGTTTCTTTTCGTTTTTTCTCGTTCTTCTTGTTTCTTTTGCTGTTGTTGTATTGATGCCATCAAATCTGCTAAGCTGTAGTTTGATTTACCACTTCTCGTTTCCATCTTCTCTTCTTTTTTTCCGTCCCACTCTCTGACACCAATTTGTTACGTGTCTGCTCGTTTGTTAATTTTCATTATATATATTTTTTACGAGGAACTAATTACAACTAGTTTATTCTTTCTCGACAAAACTTTGAAATACACAGAATTTCCACAGTCACTTTAACTTAACTACTTTTATAATTCACACACTTTACTTACGGTTCCTACTCTTTGGTTGACTCAATTATCTATCTCTATATCTATCTATCTATGCTTGTTTGTTTTGAATTTCGCGCAAAGCTACACGAGGGCTATCTGCGCTAGCCGTCCCTAATTTAGCAGTGTAAAACTAGAGGGAAGGCAGCTAGTCATCACCACCCACCGCCAACTCTTGGGCTACTCTTTTACTAACGAATAGTGGGATTGACCGTCACATTATAACGCCCCCACGGCTGAAAGGGCGAGCATGTTTGGTGGGATGGGGATGCGAACCCGCGACCCGCAGATTGCGAGTCGAGCGTCCTAACCACCTGGCCATGCCGGGCCTTCTATCTATGCAATTCTATCTTTCTTTTTTTATTTGCTGGGCTTATATACTAAAAAAGAGGGCGTCCCGAACAAACTAGGAAATTCACGATAATTCGAGAAACTCCTCGCACACGCCACCAGCGCCAATGTGCCAGCAGTGTCACGTGACTTCCGCTGTCGTAACAATATCATGTGATAATAGTTCTTTTATAGACATTTTGTATAATAACGGATCATACTGATAATTTTCTTATATTAGCAGTTTGTACAATAACATATCATACTGTTAATAGCTCTTTTATTGACACTTTTTTGCAATAGCAGATCATGCTGAAAATAATACTTTTATTGACATTTTGTACAATATTAGATCATGTTGGTAATAATACTTTTAATTGACATTTTGTACAATAGCATATGATATTGATAATAATACTTTTATTGAAATATTGTTGAATAGCAGATCATATAGAAAATAGTTATTTTATTGACATTTTGTGCGATAGAAGATTATGCTGAAAATAGTTCTTTTATTGAAATTTTGTACAATAACAGATCATACTGATAATTGTTCTTTTATTTACATTTTATGCAATAGCAAATGATACTGATAATAGTTCTTTTATTGACATTTGGTAGAATGGCAGGTTATGGTGATAATAGTTCTATTGTTTACATTTTCTACAATACCAGATCATGATGATAATAGTTCTTTTATTGAAA
>NW_013746507.1:0-1617 GCF_000517525.1 Limulus polyphemus
GTTGTATTCGGAAAGAATAAACCAGTTTTATTAAAGAAAGGACTTGTGTCGCTAAAGTTTAGTCGGAACGAATTTACGGAAAATTAAGTAACGACTGGAGGCGTAAGAATATTATACAATACGTAAAAACTGTCAGTTCTTGTGCAAAGATGTTAAATAAAATTATAAAACGAAGATTAACGTTTTTTTTATTTGCACAAACATTTATTTGTAAAGTTAAAAAATTAAAAATATATAAGTTAAAGAAATTTAAAACTCTACATGTTTCGGTGTAAATAATTATAACATCTTTAGGTGAATCCATTAAGAAGTACACATAACATTGCTTATAAACCTAAGGTACGTGTATAATTAGCATACAAGTACAATGGCGCCATTTACAACAACAATTTTCAAAAATGTATTTCGGTAGCTCCTGGACCTAAGTCTCTATTTAAATGTATTCTGTTTTAACAATTTCTAAAGGTTCTCTAATATTTAATTCATCTTTATCCGTTAACTGTTTAAGAATTTTTACATTATCCCAATCAATAATATGTTTAAAATTCGCCACCACCAAAGCCGATTCACCCGTTTTTAATTTATTCACAGCATGTTGATGTTCTTTTACTCTAAATTTAAGGTTCCTACTTGTCTGCCCAATGTAATTTATACCACAAGTACATGAAATTTTGTATATACCACATTTATTTCTCAATTCAATTTTGTCTTCAAACCATTCATTATATGACTTAATTTTAATAGCCACGACTGTAATTAGATCTTATATCGGTCAAGAGATGGAGCCATAAGCTAAAAGTTTGTACTTGGTAAAAATCTCAGAGCCATTCTACGAGCCGCTATGCCACGACTAATAACTGTGGTATGTGCAACAACTATTTCTTTATAATAGAATACAATTGTAAATAAAATTACTCTCCTCACAACAAGAACACGATTTTTACGTGAAGGTTTGATTATATCTTTGTTGTTTTAATTTTTAAATGTAGTACTGAGAAACAGGTGTTCTTAACAAAATTGTTTTTCAATAAACGGTACCACTTTAAACAATATAAAAACATTACAGTTTATATCAAGTAACATTTATGAAAATTTTGAACTCTGTACATTGAATCATTTTGATGCAATGAGTTACGTACGACTAACGAGCACAATCCTAACATTTTTCCTGTGCAGTACTCCCCAGATGCCCTCAAGTCTGCGAACTTAGACCACTAGAAACCGGGTTTCGAGACCCGTGGTGGGCAGAGCACAGATAGCACTTTGTGCTTAATAACAAACAACTTCTCGAAAAAAAAATCATTTTTTAGATAATGTTCATTTTTTCTAATTTTTTTCAATGAGGTATTAATACTACCATTAGTAATTAGTAGCACAAACAGCTGCCGTAGGGTGGCTTTTCTGGTAGTCTATATAAATATAAGTATTATTAAACTTAGATTTCAAAAATTAGGTCAAGTTTCTGAAAAAAAATATCAATAATAACAACAGGTTTGTTTATCTGTTAGTAGTTAAGCACAAAGCTACACAATGGGCTATCTGTGATATACCTTCCACGGCTAACGAAACCCGATTGTTAGCGTTACAAGCCTTACCATTGTGTCATTGGACAGCAAT
>NW_013746508.1:0-5794 GCF_000517525.1 Limulus polyphemus
AAAAAAACAATACAGATAACAAAAGTACGGAAAAGACAAGCAGCATTGTTTGGTCATGTGATGAAGGATGAAACACTTATTAACAACTGGGAAATTTGTGAGGAAAATAAGTAGAGGTAGACAACGAGAAAAGATCCAGGATGGTTTAAACATTTCGCTACACAAAGAGAGGATCACTGATGTAATCACAAGTGCCTGGGACTAGGAAAGATGGAGGGACATGATCGTCTACGCTACAAAGCACGGCACTTGATGGTGATGATAAATGTACATGTTACCTAAAAATACAAGAACCAATAATCATGCTCCATATAAGTAAATATTTTTCTCATATTTATATCAGTGGTGGAAAGTAATTCAGAACAGTAATACTTTTATATTCATACGTTCTATTTTCTTATATTTTAGTTTACTCCAACCGAACCTATATTTCGATTTACTAAATGTTTCAGTTAGATGTTTTTTCGATTTTTGACTCATGCTGGAAAAACAATATTTTTGAGTAATATTTAAAGAATACTTACGTTTTATATTTGCTTTGGCGATAAAAAAATATATTTTGACGTCATCTTTACTCTTCCTTCCATACCTATTGTTCTATAATACCGAAGAATTGTTGCAAAATAATGGCAGTGCAGTTAACAAAGAACACTAAATACATATTTTACGGTTGTAATTCTATTGTTGATCAGATAAATTGTCTATAGTCTGGATTATAATTATTTGTATAGAAAAGTTAGTGGAATGGAAGTTCGACCTATGGTATCAGTTGATGGATTTTTCCTGATTTATCTGGCAATCGGTACACTACTAACGTTTGGAAACCTCACTCCTTACTTAAACAGAGTCAAGAGGCAAACTAGGTTGTCTTATTGGACGTCGTTCTTATTTCTTTTCTTTTTTGGTGAAAAATTAGAAACTGTTTTAATAAGTAAGCTTTAATCGTCAGACAACGTAACAGAACTGTGTTTCTTAGGTTTGGTATATATATTCTTATATAACAACTGTTCTTATTGTGCGCATGCTCACCACTTAATAAGTTTATATGTACAGGTATAACTACGTAAGACTTGTGTTTCAAAACAGATGGCTTCAACCATTAATATGTGTGTGTGACATATTTTGTGCTTTTACAGTTATACAAGTCCCGCTACAATTAGTAAACAAACAAAACAGAGTGACGTAAACATTTTTCTATAAGTTTATTTGTTTGTAATTAAGCATAAACCTGCATATTGGGCTATCTGTGCTCTGCCCACCACGAGTATCAAAACCCGGTTTCTAGTGTCGTCAGTCACATACATTATGCTGTGTTACTGGGGATGGGGCTTTTCGATAAGACAGTGACATAAAACCTATTAAACAATATACCAAATGGGCAGTAATGGTAACATATACACGTGATTAAAAAAATTCTCTGTAAATGTTACATCATTTACATGTTACATATTAGGACAGTAACAAAACAAGTTGAAATAAAACGTAAGTCGATGAGTAACATTTTACTAAAGTTTACCCAACCTTAGAACAACATAGAATGACGCAACCATATTTATTGTGATACCTAAACCATAAGGTATTGTGGGAGACGACTGGTTTTTGACGCAGTTTTAACTCATTCATAAATCGTTCACTAATTTATATAACACAATGTATTTTAATCATATTTCAGTACAAAGTTAAACTTTAAAACTTCAATATTTATATTGCATACTAGCTGTGTACCCGTCCTTCGTAAGGGTTGTGTGTATAAATAATACATTAATTTAACAATTAACAAACAAGTTATTTGTACATTATTATAACAATTAAATATAAGTTAACAAAAGATACTGTGGACCATGTGTTAACTGCGTCACTTACAAAAAACGGAAAATGTCAAATTGTGATGAGTTGTACTTGTGTGTTTGTAGTGTATCACACATCTGTGAAAAAATTAGTTTTATTTACCGAAGAGCCTCTTGATAGACTACATTGGAAGTACGTCCACCTGGGGCATGGATAAATAGGCTGCGAGAAGATCTGACTCTTGAGCAGGCTACATATAGCTGCCCGTGTGAAAAGCAGTCAGCTCCACTGAGCTCTACCCCGGCAGTGGACAATGTCTGACCCTGTGACTTGTTGATAGTCATCGCAAAGCAGACGCTGACCGGGAACTGCAGCCGCTTGAACTCAAACGGGTAGTTGCTTGGGATTAAGGGGATGCGCGGTATGAAGACTGACTCTCCAGCATCACAACCAGTGAGGATGTCTGCCTCGATGACGTATCTTTGCAGACTGCGAACCTGAAGCCGCGTTCCGTTGCACAACTTGGGAGCGTGTAAGTTGCGGAGGAGCATTATTGGAGCTCCATCCTTAAGCGTGAGCTCGTGGGCAGGTAATCTGGGTGCTGTTGCTGAGTCGAGGAACTCTGCCGGTAGTGAAGGCGTCATCCTGGTTAAGAACTGTGTTAACAGATTTATACATTCGTTCCTCGCACAGACAGCTGGAGTGATGCAACAAATTTTTGTAGGAGTTGTTTTCTTTCCAACATAGAGATAATAAACATTGTTTTGAAAATTTTACATCGTATTCACTGTTACAATGGTAATCATTAAAACAAAAAAGATTTTGTTCACTTTTCACAGGGAAACGGGTGCACTGATTTCGATGAAACTTTTTTTCTTTGTTCGATACATGAATGAGAAGGTTAAAGGCTACTTCGATTTTTGGAATTCACCTTAGAGCTCCGCCCCACGGGTCTTCAAAGTTCCAATGTTATTCTTATGGACAATGTCCAAAACCGCACCAAAGCAGGTTTTTGAGTGGCCGCCATTTTCTTTCCGTCTGTAGCCACTCGCTTGGAAAGATCCAGCACATGTTTTAAACAGTAACAGTGTTTTTCTTGTGATCATTTGTTTACTTTTACACCTTTTATACACAATACAGATGGCCTTCCCTAATCTTGGAGAACTTTAGAGATGGGTAAATAGTCGATGGGAGCCGCCACTTAAAAATTATTAATTGGTTTTCTTATTAATCATTTTTCTTGCTTACGCGAAAATGAGTTTTAGTTATTGAAACGCTTTTTTTTCAACATCTATATAAATAAAATAAGAGTTTTGTCTTTACATTATTTAGAATAGTGTAAGTTTTGCATATGTTCACGTTTCATACACGAGAGAAGCCGAAACAAGCCTTATCTCAATTTCTGTTTGTCTGTTGGTAACGCTCGCGGACGTGTTTTTGTTCGCTTTTCACGAGTGCACCATTTTCGATGAAACTGTTTTCTTTGTTTTATAGATGTGTAAGAAGGTTATAGGCTACTTGAAACTGTCATACGCCTTTTTACTGGGTAATTAGATCAAACAATATAATTATATTTTATGGGCTTACGGGAGATTTAGGGAAACATGTCAATGAAAGTATCTCTTTGTGGTTAATTGACAATTGGCGAACATACTATAACATCTGACAATTCCGTTCTCTCAAGTTGACAATTGGCGAACATACTATAACATCTGACAATTCCGTTCTCTCACTGTTGTAGAAAAAACAGCAACAAATAATATGTAAGACTTCTATACATCCAATTTTCATGACTATGCACAGCATGTTCAGTTTTGTTCCATATATCTTCATATGTTAACTGATTAACAGTCATATTATCGAATGAATCTTCATATGTTAACTGATTAACAAAAAGAATCTCATATAAGAAACGTTTCATGGCTGTCGTATTTCAGATAAGATTTTTTTACAGGCGTACTGTTGTAAAGAGACATCCCTAGAGACATTCATGTTGTAATATAGGTTAATAGAGACTGATATTCTTGTACGAAGTGCCAAAGTTTTGCATCAACAGCTTCAGTAAGTTTCACAACCAGCAAGGTTTGAAACTGCAACACGAAGTATAACTTTTTTATAGAGTTCCTCAGGGTTAAGAAGAGTATTCTGTGACATAGTGGATTTTAATTCTTTTAGATCAACCAAGAAATAACGATGTTAAGAGTGAGGGTAACAAATATCACTTCACAATTACATATTTGTTACAGATCTGAAAAATTTAGTGGCTTAAGGTCAGTGTGTTCGGCTACAGATCCAAAAGTCAAAGGCTCGAGCCGAGATATCCCGCCAACCACGTTCTGTAGATTCAGCTGTGGAATTGTTATAACTGTGACAGTCAATCCCGCTATTTGATTGAAAGTAGTTTGTGTAGGCAGCGGGTGATGCTGACCGATTATCCTCCCTCTAGTGGGCAGATTTGAAGTGGAAATACTTATGTCTGAGTTTTAATGATTTACGACACAGTGGACCAGAGTTGAGTATATAGTCTTACCAAGAAAAATATGGGCTAAATTCCTTATGGTGGACATTAGCCCATTGTGTAATTTTGCACAATGAAAGCAAGAACAATAACTTAAGGATTTCTAACTTGGCTGTTAGTTTAGTTTGAAAATATCATCTTTAATGTTTATAAAACGCCATTTATGTTTATAGTGTATAATTTACATTTTCAATATTCAGACCGATTCTACGAACGGAAGAATAACTTTTGGTTGGTCACGTGGTCTCTTTGAGCAACAGATCACGTTTTCAAACAACCTAATGACGACGTGTGTTGCCAAAATTTAACTACAAAATACATAAAGCACATTTCAACCAATCTGTCAAATTCCAAGGAATAGAGAGGAAATTATCATTCGATCAATATGACATCTCTTACTTTATCTAGTTTTGTTGAAATACATTTCCTAGGTTCTTCAAGTCACTTCTATAGCGATATAAATATTGCAGTCATTTGATATTATATATATTTGTATTTTGTGTATATAGTAGGGCTACTGTTGCCCCAACATTCTTAATTTTGGACTACTGACCAGATGGAAAGCAACCAGTCAGTAGCACTATACTACCGCATCCACGCTAAGGGATTGACTGTCATTGTTATAACACACGCATAAATTAAATAACAGGGAATATTTTGTAGCATCTCGCGGATTAGAGCGTGAATCCCCATATAATGAACCGAGAGCATTACCAAAAGGTCAACACGTGTTCGGTCGAAATACTGTTATGTTTTTATTATTTGAATATTGAAAAGATAGAATAATTAATCGTCCTGTTTGACATCAATAAATCTCCAGACACAGCAACCGTGTACATTTCACTTATGACATTATATTTCACCATCATCTACATCTACGTACGACTTGGTAAAGTATGTTTCTCTTTTATCTTTACCTCATTTCCTCTGATATATTGAACTTTGAACCAAGTGTCATGAAAATGTACGACTAATTTCTAATATACTGTACCCCCTAATGCTGAAACCTGGTTTACAATAATCGTGGTGAGCACATCACAGATAGCTCATTGTATAGTTTTGTGTTTAACAACAAACAAACTTATGTGCCGGACGCCACTGCCAACAAGCCTGTCGCTCAACATCAGAACTCATTATTTCGGCTGGGAATATAAGACAAAGTCTCGGTAGAAACGATATTTATATCATACAATAAACATTCTGGGCAAAGCCAATACTGAAGTCAGACCGTGAAGTCCAGAATACAGTGACCACAGTCTAGTTGAACCTCATATATTATATAAAATGAAACAGAAGAACGAACACTAACTCTGAATACGTGTTTTATTGTTTTAAATTATATACTAACGTATCTTACCAACTAGATAGTTGGACTGTTTGATGTCTTACTTACAATGTCTATCATGTATTAAATTATATACTTCCAGGTTACACCTAGAACAGTCATTTTACCGGATTAATTATATCTAGCCAATAAGAATACACGAA
>NW_013746509.1:0-1624 GCF_000517525.1 Limulus polyphemus
GAAACCTTTCGTGCTTTTGCTGGTGCAAATGCATCAAATAAACTATCAAAATTTAAGGTATTGCCAAGTTACTAAGTCGTTCTTGAGTTATTGAGGTTCTCAAGTATCTAAGAATTAATCTCAGCTTGCTGAAGGACCGTTCACAACTAGCAATAGAAACCCCAATTATTAACAAAATCTGCAATGCAATTCTTAAATCTGGGAAAACATCTTCACCATATGAAATTACAAATGTTAGCAAATCAGTTGGCACCATTGGTTCAGGAAAATCGGTCTGTGTTCTTTTACTTATCAACATTCTACAGTCTTTAATTTCTATGTACAATTCTGGTCCATCAATATCACCTGGATAGCTCTTTGTCAGAACATTTATCTTGCAATTTTCCGTCTTCGCAATGTCCAGAAACAATATTTTGCACATCTAGTAGAAATACAAACCGTGAATCTAAATCTAGTAAGCGAGAAAATATTCCTGTTATTTCTGTAATCAAGTGATCAATAACATCCTTCATGATGCGATAAATTTTCTGTTCAGCGGTCAATCCAGCATCAGCTGTATTTTCACCTGGCATTCGTTTATGACGTATTTTTCTTCTTTCAATGGTCAATCCACATGTTTCACATTGATTCTTGCCCACTTTAAGTGCTTCTTGACTGGACTTTCACGTGATTCTACCAATTTCTCTTTCAAAGAATTAAGATCAGCAGCTGCTTCTCTAAAGTTCATTTTTGGGTCCTGAAGACGTTTCTGCACTCGATTGATAGATGATAAAAGATTTCTTCAAAAATGCAAGAGTACAAGAAAGTCAAATGTAAGCATGCGTTGCAGAATATTATGAGCACCACATTTTGTTTCAGCCGTGTTGCCATTCTCACTTAATTGCTATTACAGTCCTAGCAATTCATCCAGTTTTTCATGTACAACTTTTACTGCCTTTTCTTTTGCACTCCATCGTGTTTCTGATTCACGCTTGACAGAGATCTTAAGATCCTGCTGCAGTTCATCCCATCGAGTTGTTGAATGAACAAAGAAATTATAAATGGCTTCAATTATACCCAAAAGGTAATAACTGTTGTTTCCTGACTTGCAACATGAAGAAATGCTAAATTCAAACTATGGTTGTCACAGTTTATAGACACTGCTTTTGGATTTTTGTTCAGAATTATTTGTTGAACGCCTGACAGATGATCTGACATGACAGCAACATTATCATAACATCGTGAACAATAATCACTCAATAAAATTCTATCCGCTTCTAATTTTGTGCTTATTGTTTTCTCAATATTAGCAGAATCTTTTCCCTTTATCCGTATAAAGTCAATAAATGACTCTTTGACTTCTACTTTTCTTGTCTTAAAGTCAATGTCAGCAAACCGAATCACGTTGGGCAATTGTTCACGATGGGCTAAATCAGGTGTGGAATCAAACAGAATACCATAGTATTTGTTTCTACGAATTGCTGACAAACAATAATTTCGCACATGTGAAGCCATGATATTTATAAACTCATTTTAGATTTCAGGAGAAAGATAAGGTGTTGACGTTTGCTTGTTTTTAACACGCTCTAAATGTTCTCTCATTACTGGATCATACTTTGCTAATAACTGCAAAAGTGACAAGAAA
>NW_013746510.1:0-2134 GCF_000517525.1 Limulus polyphemus
CGTCAAGTGAATAATGCGCATGTGCGGATTTTCTTGGGGGAAACAAATTCTCGGTCAGAAAGCGTAACGGTCGTACATACAAACAAGCAGAATCAGTGGCATAGCAAGGGTTCTCAGCACCCGGGGGCAAAGACACTTTTGGCGTCTCCAACCCTTAAAATATTTTTATTATTTGTTTTGTGACTCATTACCCACTTAATGACAATAACATAAAGAATTAATTACCGCTTTACACAGGCCTAAAATAAAGTCACAATATAACATCTCATGGTATCACAACTGTAAACCTGAAACTAATGAAGTATAGCCTACTAGGTGTACTTACATAATTTGTAAACCATTTTGGTATTTCTGTCATCCAGTATTGTTCAGTCATATAACTAGAGTAATCTTTCAAGCATGCAGAATAAATTTCTGTTATATTCCTAATTTTGAAACATGTTTTATATGAGAAGCCAGTCACTTGTGTTATACATGGATAATAAAACAGATTGATAAAATACTACTTAAGTTTAAATATAACAAATGTTATTAGTTCACAAAACTGTACATATTCTTAACTAGATATTGTACAGGTAGCATTCTGGTATTCATGGTTACATTATATGAGCCTTTCGTGCTTTTGTTGCTGCAATTGCATCAATTAAGCTATCAAAATTTAAGGTATTAAGTACGTCTTTTTCAATACTTAATATTGCCAAGTTACTAAGTCGTACTAAGTCAGTGAGGTTCTCAAGTATGTAAGAATTAATTTCAGCTTGCTTAAGGACCTTTCACAATTAGCAATAGAAACCCCAATAGTTAACAAAATCTGCAATGCAATTCTTAAATTTGGGACAACATCTTCACCATATGAAATTATAAATGTTAGCAAATCAGTTGCAACTGTGTTCTTTTACTTATCAACATTCTACAGTCTTTAATACAGTCTGGTCCATCAATATCACCTGGATAGCTCTTTGCTAAGTTAGAACATTTTTCTTGCAATTTCCCGTCTTCGAATTCTCTAGAAACAATATTTTGCACATCTAGTAGAAATCCAAACTGTGAATCTAAATCTAGTAAGCGAGAAAATCTTCCTGTTATTTCTGTAATCAAGTGATCAATAACATCCTTCATGATGCGATAAAGTTTATGTTCAGCAGTCAATCCAGCGTCAGCTGCATTTTTACCTGGCATTCATTTACGACGTATTTTTCTTCTTTCAATGGTCAATCCCCATTTTTCACATTGATTCTTGCCCACTTTAAGTGCTTCTTAACAAGACTTTTCACGTGTTTCTAACAATTTCTCTTTCAAAGAATCAAGATCAGAAGCTGCTTCTCTAAAATTCATTTTTGGGTCCTGAAGACGTTTCTGCACTCGATTGATAGATGATAAAATATTTCTCCAATTTACTCGACTCCACCATCGAAGCTGCAAATTGTGCACGTCTTTTGCGTCCCTGTGCCCCACTTTATTTTTTTCGACATAATGGGCTAAAAGAATAAATTAATAAATACTGACTACACCATTTAGTTGCAACATGCAATTTGTCAGATGAAAGGAAGCATTATACTTTCCTAAGTTACTAACCACAAATTATATTTAAATTATACAATTACAGTTGCAACTCAGGACTAGTTAGTGAAACCAGGTCCAGATGTGCCTATAACTGCCATTATTTAGACCACCCATACTCATGTTAATTAATGTGACACAACAGTAAGAAAATCAATGCAGTTGTGTGTATATGCTGGTAAATCATGCTTATGAGCACCAGATAAATTACTGGTAGTTGCTAAATCACAGTTAAAAACTCGATAGGTTTAACTACACGAACACTACAGGAGACAAGTCTGAAATTACTCGAATGAAAATTACACACTGTGGAGAAGGGTGTAATCATAACATAATATTAGCCTGAAGGCTCAAAGGCTATATTTAATATTAAAGGTTTTGATAGAATGAGAAAACTTAAATATAGGCTAACTAATTAGTGGTGCTAGATTACAGTTCCTAGATTAAGTCACTAGTACATCTAGATCTAACATTAATGTTAGACCTGTTATTTCCATCTTTTTAGTCTTACGTTTGGATCCAGATGTAATAATAATGACAGAAATTTAGCTTTATACATCTAAACTAGACATTA
>NW_013746511.1:0-1624 GCF_000517525.1 Limulus polyphemus
GAGAGACTATGGAACCAATCAAGACACTTCTTTTCAAAAGACATATGGGAGATATATATTATATTACCTCGTTTAAAGTCTTTATAGATTTAATACCTATAACTCTCTTGCCAGTCTTTCATTTAATATTACAATATTTCTTAGTGAAGTAATTTTAATAAAATAAAATACATTTTGTCCATGAATACATTGAGTATTTGATTTGAATAATCTGTGTGCAATAAATTTTCATATTAAAATTAAAAAAACACTTTTCCTCATCTACAAAATCTTAAATTTCCTTCATGTAATCCCTAAAACGCCATAACTACATTCCAAACAATTTTTTTTTCAGTAGAGCTTTTTAGATTCTCTGCTACTTTCTCTACTCTATCCCAAAACGGCATTGGTCAATTCGACCGACCTCTTAAGTACGAAAAAAGAAGAAGAAATATACCTAAATTACCTATTTTTCTTTCTAGCATGACTTCATATTGTAAATTGAAACTAGACAGTTAAGTAGCTCTAAGTTCGTAACACTATACTTCTATTTATATTTGAATTTTATTGTTTTATTGCCCTTTGAACCGTGTCTAACTACTATCCCCGTTATTATAATATAAGTTGTAAATCACTCGGAGAACGTGCGGTCACGTTACGCTACCGAATCACGTGCGTGTCTCGTGAACCATTTTAATTATATTATTATTATTACTTATTTTACCTAATTTAGTCTTCAATATCTTAAAACTATCCGTAATTTTAGATGTGAGTTACTTTTATAATAATAAATATAGAATAAATAAGAAAAACAAGAAATAAAGTACTTACCCAATCTACTTTTTCCTTGCTATTGAGTTTCAAGAGAGTTAAGCCTAATTTTTTATAGTAATGCATTTAATGATTTTTATTTATTTAAGTAATGCATCGAAGAATATAGACTATTAACATGCACAAAATGGAAAATTATCTTACCTTTCAAAATTTTCCTGGCTTTCTAACCATGTGACAAGAGCCGTTACAAATTTATCCAAGCTAGTCGTTAACTTTCCCATGGAATCGAATCTTGTAGTGTGAGTGAAATTGACAATATTCTGTTCAGAACCCCCTTCACATGCTAAGAACCCGCCTAATAACAGAACCCGTTAGAACAAAGGTGATAGCTATGGGATTTTTTTTTATTCCTGTAAACTCCCAGTGGAGTATAGGGCCGCAACAACACCTCGCCAACCGAAGGTGTTGTTGCAGTTACTTGTAGCAAGTTGGTTTTTACGGGGTGGAGTTGCTAGCCCCGCACCCAACCCTCCCCCTTTTTCAGAAATGTCATTTGAGATTTAATTGAAAGAGAAGGACACATTTTTATAGAAGATCAGGGGCAGTTATAAGCTATTGAGGTTTTATGAAGTGAGAATTAAAAAAATATATGTTGTCACTTTTTATGTTATTTATGCATCTTAGTGCTTCTTACTTATATAAGTATAATCCTATACGCCCCTGTTTATGTAGTTTATGTATGTTGTGAAACAGTAAATTCTACTTAATTTGTATAGTTTTTTTTACAGTTCATTTATTATTATTTCTATCATTTAGTTCAACTATGAAGTTGAGATGTAACCTCGTGGTTATATAAACCCTGACCCTAATC
>NW_013746512.1:0-1624 GCF_000517525.1 Limulus polyphemus
TCTACACACACATTACATTATCCTCGCGTCACGTTGTCACCCTCTTTTATATACCAGACTACCCTATATCTAGCAAATACTAGAGCATTCGCCAAGGTACGGGATAGTTCTAGAAACTTGGAGTCACACTAGTCATGTGACTCGCTGACGCAACAATATTTTAATTCATAAGACCTACAAAAACGTAGTAAGATCGTGAAGAATGGGAGACTCAACCTTCTTAACGTATTGGGATGAGACACGTAAGCGTAAGAATGTTTCTTGAATATAGTAGATAGTGCCAAATAAACGCACATTTTAAAATACAAGCACTTTCGCCCCTACTACGAGTGTAATTCGGAGATGCTTGAACTAGTAAGAACAAGTTTGTAATAACAAATAAGTATTATACTTCAGATAATATTACTTTCTCCTGGACTTAATCTCACAGGTCTGTTTGGATTATCTAAACATAATACTGCCCATATTAATGGTGTAAATAAACATGGATAGAAATGGCTCTTCATAGTTTCCTTTAACTAAAGGTATTCTCAAAGTAAAGATTCAAAGGTTAGATAATTTAACAAGAATAAACCATTTGCTTCAGAATATCAAAAGCGAAAAACGGTTCAAACGTTATTAGTAAGAACTAATTTATAATTTGGTTAAATATGATCACAGGAGGTGTGAGTAATATCATCAGGTTTGTTAACACACCAACAGATCACGCTTCAAAAGGATGGGCGTTATACAAAGTAAATTTTGTATCAGTAACATTACAACAGTTACTTTTATTCAGTTATCAGCTTAAAATACTATTTAAAGATTACACGATAATACCACTTAATCTTTTCAACTAAATGCTTTAAAATATTACAATTCTTAAAGTGGTGGACATATTCCGAACATACGTAACGTCTAGATGTTGTTGTTTGAAGGTAAGCACAAAGCTACACAATGGGCCATTAGTGTTCTGCATATCACGTTATCGAAACCCGGTTTCTAGCATTGTAAGTCGCAGACATACCGCTGTGCCACTGAGGGGCGTGATGTCTAGACAAAGCACATTATAAAATATAAAGCCATTTAATTGTAGTTTCTTGGTATTTCCAAACGAAATTATACAAGGCGTAACTGTATGGTTTTCCCTCTACTTATGCATCCCAACTTCAATATAATGTTGTAAAATTGATGAACGGACTGCGATATTTCCTTAATAACTTTCCTCTGATACATTAAGATATTGAATTTCGTATTGTATTATATTAAATTAGTTTAAAGCTTAGTAGGCATGTATGTATGTAGGTCCTATGTCTAACTAACTCCCCCTACAGCTGAGGAGTTAGCAAAGTCGAAACTGACACGTTGACCTCACTCTGTGTGGCCCGGGAGTGTCCTTATCTATGTGGTGTGGTGTTCTCCCTCAGAGATTGTTCAAATGGGAGCTAAATCGCCCTTGGAATGTCACCGGAGAATGATAGGGGTACATAATTAGGTTATCAGGGTCGCTGAAGTTAAATATTCTATCCGATTTTGCGTTTCTGGCCCCGGTCAGGATCCCTGTGGTATCATTTTTAGTTTTATATGTATATCTTTGTCCACCTAACACCTCCCATAGTTTTGGAGCTATCAGGACCAAAAGAAC
>NW_013746513.1:0-3533 GCF_000517525.1 Limulus polyphemus
ACCAACCAATCTAAAATTACTTGTTGCAGATAAAAACCGAAAACTATAACTCTTTACAACGAATGGCTATTTGTTTATCATTACCTGTACTAATAATAGGGTAAAAATATGAAGAAAACAAAATTTTAAACTTCGTTCTTTTTGTGTTCTTCCATATCTGAATACAAGTCCTGGAGGTGGGGCAATACTATGGAGGAACATCTTTATGGCAGAGATTGGTTCTATAAATTCCTTATAGCTGTCTAGTGAATTGTATATTTACATCTTGATAAAAAATGTCTCTTTAAACGTTTTTTTTTTTTGGACTCAGAATTGGTTTCATTATTATAGTAGTTACTTTAGACCACTTCAACTGGAATGAACATTTTGATATAAGCTTAAACTTCATATTTCCCTTTGAAATTATCTATGTAATTTTCAAGATCATACATGCAATTTGATAACTTTTGAAACATAATTCATGCGTATTTCCAAACTTCAGTTGTAAGTAGAAGTCTACACTTGATAACTTTAAACTGGTATCTTAGAAATATTGAAAGTTCCTAGTTACTGTCAGTTTCAGATGTGCGCATTGATCTAGTGGGCCATAGCAACTTGGAAGTTAGCATCTTCAGGTTGTTGGCTCAGTTTAATACGGGACAACAAAGTAGTAATGTAATAATTCCATTATTTGATTCGTGGGATTTGTACGTGTGACTCTTTCTCTATATTGTATGTTTTATTAAAGTATAAGCTCAATTCTAGCAGTTGTCTATAATTCAGTATACTGCTAGTCCTGTAAACTACTGTTGTATAAAGTGTAGTGAATTGATAGTCCTGTAAACTCCTGTCGTCTAAGGTGTGGTGAATTGCTAGTCCTGTAAGCTACTGCCGTCTAAGGTGTAGTGAAATGCTAGTCCTGTAAGCTACTGTCGTCTAAGATGCAGCGTACTGCTAGTCCTGTAAACTACTGTCGTCTAAGGTGTAGTGAATTGCTAGTCCCGTAAACTACTATTATCTGAGGTGCAGCGTACTGCTAGTCCTATAAACTTATATTGTGATCAGATAACAACATCAAGCGTCCATTGGTGATTGCTGTATTAGTGTTTATTTGTGCCTTTGTGGACCGTTTATTCACTTGTATAATACTGTGTATTTTCTTGTATTTTGGGTTATTCGCCATTTTATATCAGACATTAGAATATAAAGTGTTTGTTTAATTCATTTACGATGTCTGCCATTCGTCTATTTTTTACATTCTCTTCAACATTGTCCAGCCATAATTGTTGTTTACTTGTTCTTTTCAGTCATTGTCAAGTTACCTTATCTTGGCTCATATATATATATATCTAAGAATATTTCACCTCTGCCTAAATTTTTGAACCAGTTGTACAATATATTCTTCACTTAGTAGGTTTTAAATCTTACAAGACTATATTCATCAACTTGTGGAATCCATACTTCGTCAATTGTAGGTTTTAAATCTTACAAGACTAAATTTATTAATTTGTGGAATCCATACTTCGTCAATTGTAGGTTTTAAATCTTACAAGACTATTTTCATCAACATGTGGAATCCGTACTTCATCGATTGTAGGTTTTAAGTCTTACAAGACTATTTTCATCAACTTGTGGAATCCACACTTCGTCGATTGTAGGTTTTAAATTTTACAAGACTATTTTTATCAACTTGTGGAATACATACTTCGTCGGTTGTAGGTTTTAAAGCAGAAAATATTGGTTGAACACTACTTTATTTGGATACCAATAAAATAGTCACAATGTGTATTATCATGTTCCTCTAGTAAGCTACTACTTTAACCAAAGTTTTTAAATTTTGTTCTGGCAAGTTACATAAAAACTCTCAAGTAGAAGCAGTTTAAGACGTTTTTTTGATAACTCTAGACTGTTTACTGTAATATAAAAGGGTGAACAACAAATAGTGATCTTACTGAAACACAACCTCAAATTTTTTAACCTGCTATTCACTTTTTTCACTATTGTATATATCTTATTTGTGTGGGGAAAGAAACAACATTATTCTGGAACTGTTGTATTGAATTACTGAAACGATATAATAAAATATTCTAGATTTCAGACAAAAAACAACAATTACTGGCCACTATGAACACTATATGGCTTTTTAACGCCTATTCTAAAACTTCCGTTTACTACAATACATACCTGATTATAACTCTTTATATATACGTAACCACTTTACTATTATAACAAATTATATTGATTTAGTTGTTTGCAGTAAGTAATGTTTTTTTAATTGTTTGAAACCTTGCAGGGATTGGGTAGAGACCAATGTTACTTTATATCTTAGCGGTTTAAGAAACATCATATGTTGCTTTGTGTTTATCTACAAACAATAACATCACAAACTATTAAGAAATATCATATTTTAAAGACAATATAAGATATAACACTTCATAAAAAAATCCTTGACCTAATACTTTATATTATTTTTAATTTTATTGCATAGAAATATTTTCCTTCTATCATGAAATGAAATATAACCCTGCTTCTGCTAATTTTGAAGATACTTGAGTGCAAAAGAACAGTATGAACACTGAGTGGTCACAAGTAAATAGACACCTAATTTTTTCGTTATTTAACTGATTTATGCTAACTAATTTGTGTTCACAGAGCACTATATAAATGAAGATGGTCCGCACACTAATTATCTTGTGCTACAACATGCCTAGAGCCCAAGGTTCTCCCGAATTGTCAGATTTTGTTAGAGGAAGGATAGTTGGTCAAGAAGATGGTGGAATAAGTCAGCGGCAAATTTCGCAGAATCATCGTGCAGTTCAGGAAACACGGCAAGGAAACAACTGAGCAGCGTCCGGGTCGTCCTGGTCCATCGGAGAGGACAAAAAGGGCTGTCAAGACGAGCATCGAAATGGATCCCAGATTAACGACTGCAGAAGTGGCCAAAGTTGGTGGAATGAGCCGGAAATCTGTTCAACGGATTCTCCACAGATTGAGTTATCGTTGCAGAGCAGCTAGACGGAAGCCCTTATTAAGACCTGCCAACATAGTCAGACGAAAGAAGTGGGCAAGTGATATGATGACGAAGCCTCTGGACTTTTGGAAGACCGTATTGTTCTCAGATGAATCAAGATTCGCTCAATTTTCGGACTGTGGAAGGATATGGGTCTGGAGAATGCCTCACCAAGAGTTTTGGCTCAACAGATTGCAGCCAACTGTGAAGCATGGTGGTTTCAGCGTGATGCTTTGGGGAGCTGTTTGGGTTGGTGGGAGATCGAGCTTAGTGGAGTGCGTTGGCAACATAAATTTTGCGAAATACGTCGAAATATTGGAGGAAAGACTCTTGCCACTTTATTCCTCAGGTTTCGTGGACAAGAACACAATGTTGTTCCAGGAAGATGGAGCACCGTGTCACACTGCTAGAAACACCCAAAAGTTGCAGGAAGAAAATGGTATCCAGCAGTTGCCCTGGCCCAGCCAATCTCCTGACATGAACCCCATCGAAAACCTCTGGGCTATACTCGACCGGCAAGTCAAGAAACAACCAAAAAACCAAC
>NW_013746514.1:0-2011 GCF_000517525.1 Limulus polyphemus
AAAAACTTCAGCAACAGCAGTCGGAATACAGACAAAAACAAGAGGAAATATAGTTAAAAGCCTACAAATCCAGATCATGTACATCACTTCTCCTCCATAAGGTGTCGCCACCAGAGTGAGCAGCACCGCTGTCTTTATTCCTAGCAAGAGGACAATCGTTAACTAAAGATTTATATTTATATATTATAATTCAATGAGACTAAAATTAAAAAACTACAAGAAACCTGAAACAAAGGGTAGATAAAGAAGAAAATATTGTAACTCAAAAATAGGCCTTTAATACATGTATATATTATTCTGTCCTGATTTTATGTTTATATTATTTTGTGTATAATTTTATTTCAGTGAGAAAACCTACACTAAGCATTTACCAAGTCGGTAGATTAGGTATGTAATCTGGGCGATACATTCAATTATTATAAACAGTCTCTCAAAACAATGGTTTTTCAAAATTTTATGTTTCGAAACTATTTTCACTGTTTCCTTATCTCTAATTATTATTAAAGAGATCTATTTTCGCTTTACATGCAAAGTAAACAATGGACTATGTTGTTCCCACAGCAGGGATCGAGACCAGAATTTTATTGTTATAAGCTCTCTAGTTTACCGCCGAGCTATAAAGATTGTATACATTTTAAACACCAAATATTATTTCAATAATTATTTATAACAAGTTTAGTCGCTTCACTTTACACATTTTTACCTTGTAGGATATTTCGTCCTGAATTAAACCCATAATCACTCAACTGAGAGCATGAACAGCTCCAGCTACAGAACCTGTGATGAACAGAAACGTGTCGTCTGGTATAAACGTCTCTCCATATGTCTGATAAACAATAAGAAAGTAATTTTGGAGTATAAAAGAACTTTCTTTCACCACTCCGGTGAGAGTGTCTCAACACAGTCCTGGTGTTGGTACTTAGCTTGCAACTACAAGTACTTATTTTTTATTTGATTTGAACATCACAGTCAATGTTTTTCTACATAAGATTTTGGTTCCATCCTGTATCTCAAGATGGTTTATGATGATAATAACATTCATTTATTTTTATGTAAATCGTAATTTCTGGATTTAAAAACATTCATTGTTATAACTACAAAAGAGTCTTAGAAAAATAACTAACATTAAATGCATGTAATTACGTTATAAAACGCATTCACAAACACGAATGAGTAATAGAAGCAGATATAAACTATTGATAAAAGGTAAAAATTATTTTATTTTCAGAGCCTCTATTGGTGATACATTAACTTCAACATCACCATTACGGGTTTTCGTCATCAGCGTTCACATTGTCTGAATTTTCTTCCAATGATGCACATAATTTTTCGTTATTTGTTGTTCTACGGTCAAGTCTTTTGTAACTTGTCCATTAAGTTCTTTACTATACGATTGTCTTGACGTTCCGGACACAGTAGTTAGTTCACTGGATATTGTTTTTCCTGTGTTAAAATATGAATACAATTGTTTCCTATGTTTAGAAACATATATTACAATATAATGAAAATATACGTACCAACGTTTCTAATTTTTTTAATTACCTGACTAAGTCATCATTTTACTAAACGCTGTTTTCTTAACAAAACATCACAGTTCGTTTATATCAAACCTTCTCTAAGCTTTTTTGTACGAAAATTTTGTATTTTCATCAATGTTTCTAGTTAGTAGTATAAATACCTGTCTTCATAACTCTGATTCACATCTTTAATATAACCAGAACTGTAGAAATAGTCCAGCAGACCTTTATTGTATGATGTCAATATTTCTATTGAACAATAAAGTAACACTAACTTGTTACCAAAATAAACCGTAAATTTGGAGAAGAAACAGCAAAACTAGTGTTATTAAACAAACATATTTGGAACACATATTTCATATTTACTACTATTTCAGAAAATGTCTATGCTCATTCGAAAAAGTGTCGACAGGTGTAGGGAAGCGTTTCAACCAACTAACCAGTTGTAATGTTTCTATTTAGGAGTATAAACAGAAGATATATCTGCAGAGGTT
>NW_013746515.1:0-1623 GCF_000517525.1 Limulus polyphemus
TTTGTACTCAGTTGCTGCTTGACATAGGTTATTAAACCTTTTAATATTTCGCACGTGGAGGATATGAAATTAAATAATTTTTTTTAGGTTTTATATATACAGTTGAATAACCAAAAAATCATGAATTACTACATTGATACCGTAGAATTCCACTATAATTTATCAAGCTTAATAACTAAGCTGTATTTTACTCTAAACAAATATGAAATTTTGAGCAGACTAAAGACACAGCCTTCCTCCTTGAAATCTTGGTTCGAAAGAAAGAGGTGGCATCCTTACACATGAAAATGGCTGAGAAAGCCACTAGAGGGACATTCTGAGCCTTTGATTGGTTATTCACATGTCATATATAGAAGTAAGTGTATATAAGGGACTGTTTCCAAAAAATGGAAAGAGGTGAGTGGGGCCACTGTATTTGATATATCAGTGATACATGAGTGAAAAATCGGCAAATAGAAAAGATATGAGGTTCTTATTTTGTATTCTAGCTTGTCAATATTGGTAATTTAAGTTACTAATTCATACAAAACTATAGACTTAGTATTTTGACATCACAAACATCTAATTTGAACCAGTGCTGCATTTAACATATCTTGTGACACACAAAAATTGAAGTTTAACTGTGTTTTGTAACATTTACTTTTAAATTAAGAAATTAAATAATGAATAATACTAAAATTTGAATTATAATCTACAATTTGATACCAAACTTATTGGCATAAATTCATAAAATAGTAGTTCAATAAACTTTTGAATATGAGTCAACAAACATGATGACATGGTCTTTGACTCGTGGCCTGTCTGGAGAGAGTTAATGCAACTTATATATCATATGTATGTGTGTTGTAGGTATCTTAGTAGCATAGCTGATAATGCTTATGAGAAATAGAAGTCAGATCTGCTATTTAATTTAGTGAATCACTTAAAGTATTTTATCTCATCTAGCTTTTCTTCTCATTTAGTGGTTTCCTCATAGAAAAGGTCTTGTGAATGGCATTGTTGTTTGTGGCTTTGGACTCGGAGCTTTAATTTTCAATCAGATTCAGACAGGTTTTCTTAATCCAGAAAACAAGCCACCAGAAAACGATGGGTAAGCTAGATAAAGAATTGACACATAATTTTCTTTTTCAGAAAGAACTGTAAGAGGTAGTTTGACTTATTTTATGAAGTCAACTTGTATTAAAGTTTAAGTGCAAGCACAAAAACTGAAATTTTTCTTTTGTTTCAGTTAAAATTAGTTATAAATCTTTACAGTAGCAGTGAAGCCAAAACAAATTATATTTTACATGACTATAAGAAAAACTGTGAATTGTGTTAATATTTATTTTTAATTGTGATAGTAACTCTGTGCATGTTTTTGGAGGCTTTCTAAAAATAATATTTAATTATTTGCAAACTTATTTTGTGCAAAGATTAAATTCATGTAGTAATGTGACAGCCAAATCTCAGAAGGGCACCTAATTTTTGAAATATTCCTCCCTGTGGTAAAACAAAGCACATCTCTTTTATTTGTAACAACTTTGTCTGGTATACATGAAATAAATGGATGTATAAAAATATTGTGTGGTGTGAATGTATTTTTCAAGCTGGCAAAGCATGATTATAACTAATTTACTTGACAAG
>NW_013746516.1:0-1622 GCF_000517525.1 Limulus polyphemus
TTTTTCTTAAGAAACGTTTGATAACTATTTGGCCATTATAAAGATTTCGCATGTGAAATTAAAAAATTTTCAGATGCGTAAAAGTATTTTTAACCTTAAAATGAAAATTACTTTGCACGTTGGATAGGCAACATGCGAAAAAAAAAGGGCATGAGAAAACATTGCTTAACAAACCTCATGACTTAATAAAAACGTTTGATATTTTGCATATGACAACATTGTAATGTTCACTGATAATCTGCCAAATTATGACAACATTTGCTTACGAATTTGTAAGTTATAGCATGAAAACTATAACAAGCACAAAATGGTTACGAGGTTGGTCACAGGGACTGAGCCCGTACTGAAAGAGTGAATTGAAAAGTACTAAAGTATTAAGAAAAATCATTCTCTGATAAAGTGGCCTTTATCAGAGATAAATAAAACTGGTTATTGTTATATTGACACAATATACTTACTTCTGTTTCCTTACCAATACAGACTGCTTGGTAAAAAAGAAAAATAAGTTTTTCAGGAAACAATATTTAGAGCCTGACCAGAACTTTGAATTATACAATTTGTAACTCTTAGTTATCTAGTTTGTTTCTCAACGCAAAGCCACACGATAGGCTATCTGTACTTTCTACACTATTTTATAATAATAAATCCGCAAACTTACCGTTAACAATTTTCGAATAATTGTCCTTGACAGTAAATTGTGTTTTAAAACTAATGTTGAAGATCCTATACTGTCAAAAACTAGCGTTTAATGAACACTACGTTTTAAGTTATATCATTACGTTTTTCATTAATACATATAAATAGATCAGAGAAAATCCCCAACAATCAGATCCCGGTTCTCTACATCAAAGTTCACCAACACTTATTTATTGATCCTCTGACATCAGATAAGTTTATCCCGTAACATTAAAGAAATTTCCCAACACTTAGATACTGACTCTCTGACATCAAAGAAGTTTACCAATGCTGAAGAATTATGATTAAAGTTTAGACCAGTTATACGCAGTATATCAGATAATTCTATTTCCTGGCGTTTTGTATTGCCTATTTTACTGCGTTATAAAATGTATCAGAAATAAAGAAAAAATTATCATGGAAATTAATGATATTTTTACTACTATTGACATGAAGCCAAAAAAAAAAATTATAAAAATACAAATTTAAGACAAATTTCGTTAGATCAGTGTATGTTAAAGCATAAGTTTGAAAAGTGCAAGTAGTGAACATTCAGAGAACGATTAGGCTAGAAAAATTTTATGTTAAAATTTTATGTTTTAAAATTGAATTCTCAATAGACGTAGGTATTTTTATTGAATAATTTATTCTAGAACGCAGATATCTCCACGATTTTCAATAAATTAAAAATAATCTTAATGTAAATATATATATATTACGATAATTATCTCTTCCAGGTAATATTATTCAATTATTTTGGAAGATGAAGATTTCACTCAGACGTATGCTTACTAATAAGGATTCCAATATGAAAAGCGCCTACGGGACTAATGACGTTGAAACGGTCAGTTCAGAAACTAAAATTGAAACTTTATGTTTGTACAATATTGTCGTGATTAAACAACTATTAATTGATCTCAATCCCTTTTAAAGATAAAATATTAGGT
>NW_013746517.1:0-3122 GCF_000517525.1 Limulus polyphemus
ACGTAATTAACACCGGGTTTTCTTCCTCAACCACAAGTTATTACTTACGTAATTAACGCAGGGTTTCTTCCTCAACCAGAAGTGAAGTAATGTTCTTGGGTGACAGAATAAGGACCATACACTGTTGGAAAGTCCGGAATCTTCTGTATGCAAATTGAGGTGGTAACGTATTTCAGTCGGGAGTTATGAACAGTCAAAGAGTCATGGGATTTCGGATTGACTGGACCATCTTTACCAGCAACAGTTACACGCAAAAATTAATTATTTCGTTTTTTGATTCTCAAATACAATTATGCGACTTTTTTCATTCTATCTTTGAGGTTGTTCTTGATCTTCTGATCTGGTGGAAGGCTACTACTACTACTATCACTACTGTCATGCCAACAATAAACCTGTTTTTTTGGATGCCGCCACAGAATCTTTGGGCTTGACCAGATGAATTTGCCTCGATAAGAGTTGTCAAAAAGTCCATCGTGATCGCATCCACTGCGGCTACACGGGTCAAACATCTCGGACGTGCAAGTGATCGAGAGAACAATGTTAATTGATGATGACATGCCGAAGAGTAGCAAAGTTCCAGTCAGGGTCAGCAGGGCTTGTAGCCATCAGCTCAAGATCTCTTGGGCTCTGATCTGAAAAATAGATGCAATGACGGGCGACGAAGAAGACTCATGTAGCAGACACATCAGTTACACAGCAATTACTGTCATAAACTGTGGGGTTTCTGTTGATGATGTGGTCAGCCATAACTCGGTCTATTTTTATTTCATTGGAAAACTGTAAATTTTAGCATTCATATCTCATCATGTGTTACATCTTGTGTACGTTTCTCCAAAATTGGATATGTTCCGGATTTTTCATGTCCAATCTATGTCACTGTGGTTGAAGGAGATATCCTGTATTAAGTTGTTTATATTAAATGGTGAAAATAAAACAAAAATACCAGCACACTTTGGTGTAGCTCTACATCAGCACACTTTGATCATTTGATGTAGCTCTACATCAGCACACTTTGGTGTAGCTGTACATCAACACACTGGTGTAGCTCTACACCAGCACGGTTTGGTGTAGCTCTACACCAGAACAATTTGATATAGCTCTACATCAACACAGTTTGGAGTAGCTCTAAGTCAGCACAGTTTGGTGTAGCTCTACACCAAAACAATTTGATGTAGCTCTACATCAGCACACTTTGGTGTAGCTGTACATCAACACACTGGTGTAGCTCTAAGTGTGCTGATGTACAGCTATACCAAACTGTGCTGGTGTAGAGCTACACCAAACCGTGCTGATGGCTGATGTAGAGCTACACCCAACGTATGATACAGGGTAGGTGATATTAACATTTTAAAGTCTATATCGAAGCTGGTAAGGTCAACGTATGATACAGGGTAGTGATATTAACATTTTAAGAGTCCTATAGTATTTAATCTTGAATTTTTAAAACTGTTCTATTTTGAATGTCGTATCTTGAAGATCATAAAAAAAGTGTGTACAAGTGAAGGAAAAGATTATTAATTTTCAGAAAATGATAAATATATAAAATCAAATACTGCCTGAAGAGAATGATATTATCACTCAGTATTACATGAATACCTCAGTTACTCTATATATGTCTTTGAGAAGAATTGTTAAATATATGTATCTATGATCCAATAATGATTCTTCTAGATTTGAATAGCAACTGCAAACTTACTGAGTTCTAGTTTGATGCCAAACCAATCTCCAGGGGAGAATTCTCCTCTTCGACCATCTTCTTGGTTAGTTCCTGGTTCCTTGAGATCAGAAGCTGACAGGAGTTCTAGAATCTCGGGTTCTCTAAGTCCGTAATGTGTGCACGTTAGATATGAAGCTATTTTTCTTATTATGCTCTCTCCATACCAGTTTTCTAAACGAGATATAAGTTTGTTGACAAGTTCTTGTAAAGTTTGAGGTATATTATTGTCGAAAACGTCCTGCCACGATGTCCAACGCCTGGCCTCTTGAGACAGAAGCTTCACGTATAAAGGAGAGAATGATCCTCCAGCAAGTCTTTCTTTTACAGTCTGCCATTGGCTGGTCGTCAAAACATACTTATCATCTTTCAGAGTTGATTGGAGCATGCTAACAGCAGCCGCGTGATTGAGAGGAGAGATCTGAACAAAACTGTCTCCGGTTGTAATGCGAGATTTGAGCAGTCCGAGAACAGTTTCATGTTCTTCCGCCACAGAGCAGATGATGTGTACGTTCGCTGGAAGATTCCACGGAAGCCACCCTAATATGGCTGCCTGATTGTTAGGAGGAGACCTAAGATCGTGAAGATTGTCTAGAACAATAACGAGGTCGCTGGTTGAGGTTTCGGCGAGTTTAAGTAAGTCCTGAAACCACATGCTTAACTTGCCAAGTTCAAAGCTGTAGTGTTTTGGAGTAATATCAAAACCAAAACCTAAGCTAATATGAAGACACAGATTCCGAAGCAGTTCAGGAGTGTAGGTGGAAGTGAGAGTCTTTCCAACATGGCGGATTATTCTTACAACGTCATTGCCTAGCCATTCAGTGCAGTACATCAAGACCTGAAATTCACAACCAGGATTCAGGTCTTTTAATCTTTAGAGCATTAGTAACTATAAACAACTTAAGATAGAGTTATTTTCATATTTATTCAATTTCAAAACATGTACTGTAATTCATTGGTTAATTACTTTATTCAACATCATTTCATCATCACATTCTGTCAATATTTCCTTTCAAGGCTCTTCCCAGCACGTGAAGGATGAACACTAAACCTAGAACCTATCCTTCAACCAAAGAGCTACATCTAGGTGTGCTGGTGTAGAGATATATCATAGTGTGCTGATCTAGAGCTACACAAAACCGTGCTGATGTAGAGCTACACCAGTGTGTTGATGTACAGCTACATCAAAGTGTGCTGATCTAGAGCTACACAAAACCGTAACCTTACCAGCTTCGATATAGACTTTAAATTTTAATATCACCACCCTGTAGCATACGTTGACCTTACCAGCTTCGATATAGACTTTAAATTTTAATATCACCACCCTGTAGCATACGTTGACCTTACCAGCTTCGATATAGACTTTAAATTTTAATATCACTACCCTGTATTATACGTTGATTTTAAC
>NW_013746518.1:0-558 GCF_000517525.1 Limulus polyphemus
AAAAATAATTCTGTGACCTTTGTAGCTTTCACATAAGAGTGCAAAAGAAGTTTTGACATTAATATATCTGAAGACGACGTAGAATTTATTTGTTTATTTGCAGTTAAGCACAAAACTACACAATGGGCTATCTACGCTCTGCTAGCTGCGGGTAACGAAACCCTGTTTTTTAGCTTTATAAGCTTTAAGAATTATCGCTGTGTCACTGAGGGGGGGTGTAAGATCGCGAAATTAAGAATTGAAAAGTGAGATTTAAGCGAACAATTGTCAACTTATTCTATGTCAGTTTCTTTGTGTAGACGTTTCGACCAAATATAGAACAAACTAAGTCAGCTTATTCTATACCAGTTTCTTTGTGTAGACGTTTCAATCAAATATAGAACAAATTAAGTCAACTTATTCTATACCAGTTTCTTTGTGTAGACGTTTCAATCAAATATAGAACAAATTAAGTCAACTTATTCTATACCAGTTTCTTTGTGTAGACGTTTCAATCAAATATAGAACAAATTAAGTCAGCTTATTCTATACCAGTTTCTTTGTGTAGACGTTTCAATC
>NW_013746519.1:0-4533 GCF_000517525.1 Limulus polyphemus
GGGTGGTGATGACTAGCTGCCTTCCCTCTAGTCTTACACTGCTAAATTAGGGACGGCTAGCGCAGATAGCCCTCGTGTAGCTTTGCGCGAAATTCAAAAACAAACAAACGAATTGCAACATTAATGCTACTCAATAATGACTAAAGCGAAAGTTACTTTTATAATAGCGAAAAGTAATTACAAAGCTAATATCATTGCCTTATGTGAGATTTGTTTTCATATGTGATGCTAGTTTCTTCTCTTGGGTTTAAACTCCATCAATATTTTACCATCTCATCACCATATTCTCATCAGTGGAATAATGATCAAGAACCGACAGACATCAGCTCCCAAATTCCCTCTAAGTTGCAGTTAGGTTAGAACGAGCACTATGAATCTTTTTCAAGTTTGTTGCGTGTTAGTATAGTTTTATTAACGTGCGCCTAAATCTGTAAATCATTAAGCTTAGAAGATCTTAATTTCTCACGATCAACAAGATATATATATGTTTAAAATAATTTGATCGCCCACGTGTATTATGCAGAAAAAACTATGTTTCTCCTTTTGATGTCGGATTTTTTTTAATTTCATCAGATTCTATGCAGTTTTAGAATATGCACGTGACACGGGAAATTGTCGAGTTGTTTTCATTCTAGTTATCTTTGTTCCTTTGTTGTTCTCTGGTAAACAATGCCTACTTCACCCTTAGGCATATTGGTGCAACAGCGCACATTGTGCAGAACAGGTCAACGACAGAAATATTTTTCAGTGGCCGAGTAGATGAACAACCGTAACTGTGTTATATGAGAATGATCAATCACGTAGAAACGCGTATCGCTCTGGGTAAATCTGTTTCGACAGAGTGTTGTATTTGTATCAATTTTACCACGTGTCTAACGTGAGTCGGTTGACAAGTAAACATACTGAAAAACTCCAACTCTTGGGCTACTCTTTTACCAACGTATAGTGGGATTGACCGTCGCATTATAACACTCCTATGGCTGAAAGGGCGAGCATATTTGGTGGGATGGGGATTCGAACCCGCAACTCGCAGATTGCGAGTCGAGCGCCCTAACCATGTTTCTCTCATATCAAGGTTCTGTAATTCCATTTAACTTTTCAACCTATCTCTTGTATTTTTTACCAATAACTTCAAGTTAAATCCTTTCACTTAGCTCAAACTGAATAATGAATACATTTTTTGAATATGGTATGTTTTCGTTTTGTTTTTAAAGCCTGGTCGTACAAGCTTTGTCATTCTTGTTGACATTAAAAATGTATTTAAACGACTCAAGGCAGCGATTTGAAAACTATATATAAGGTTGTCAAGCCTTTGACGTGTGTGATTTTCTCAGATAAAATCGATTTACACATAAATATTCAACAGGTTTTCTTCATAACGCGATCAGGAAAAACTGCAAGTAAATCTGAGTTTAAGCAAATAAAACAAATGTATTGGACACGTGGTCGCTCATTCGGTCAGCAGTAAGATTATTATCTTGACGCTAAAGTCCGGGGTTTGATTCCTGAGTTCTACAAGGCACATAGCCTATTGTGTAGCTTTTCAATGAAGCAAATAAAGTGAAAACTCTCTACACGTGATGTAAAGTGAAACGCAATATTCACTATATATCAAAATACAATGTGTATACTTGAGTATATGCTGGAGAGTTGCCTTCTACAGGATCAATGAATTAGTCAGCAGTTTTTGCCTTTCCTCTAGTCTTTCGCTGTTAAATTAGGGACAGCTAATGCAGATAGCCCGCGTGTAGCTTTGCGAGAAAAACAAAACAAACCCTTCAGGTTACACGATATTTTACTTTAAGACTTCTCTTAAATCCTTAAATACATATCTAACACGAAGATTTAACAAAAAAACTGTTTGATAAATTACCAAGCATAAAACAGAGAATATTAAGTTCAAAACCAGTAACCTATTTATCACTAGTAGATAGTAAGTAAATATAGAGCTATTCTACAGATCTAAATATGATAGCATAACGTAAAATATAACATGTATAGTTAACCCTACAATTGCCAATGGAATATATATACGTTTTTTAAACTCATGGTTGTAAACTATTTATTCAGTTCCTGATCAGCTCAGAGGTAAGCTTGAGGGCTTATAACGCTAAAATCTGGGACTCGATTCCCTGCAGTGTGTACAAGCAGAATGCAAGTGGTCCATTGTGTAGCTTTGCGCTTAAAACTAACAAACAAATTATTCATGTAATAAAATACTTGTAAGTCCATGACTTTTTTGGTTACATAGCCCCTAATAAGACTGACTGGATGTAGCATGCCGTGGGTGCATTGTAAGAGTGACAGTCAAATCCCACTATATGGTGATACAGTAGTAGCTAAAGAATTGATGGTTGGTGCTGTACACTAGCTGTCTTTTCTCTAGTCTATCATTTTGGAATTAGGGATTTCTAACGCAGATAGCCCTTATGTGGCGTTACGCGTATATTCAAAATAAACAAACCTCAATATTATATGACTATAAGTCACAAAATTCTTTAAGAAATTATTTTCAATATCGTAATTAATTCTACTAATAATTTTACTTCGGAATTGAGTGATTATTTGGTTAATTTTTTACATTGAGTGTTGTAAGAGGCAAAAACATAAAATTATGCATATGATGCAATATGTGGACTTCACCAGCATTGTATTGTATAACATATAATAATATTTATAGAGAAATCTTATTCTCAGGTGCACTGATTTCCCCTAGAGTAGTTGGGTAATACCGCAAAATAACCAGAGGTTTCAGAAGAAAATGTTATGTAGGGATAAACTGTATAACAGTGTATAACAATGTCAAAAAAATCTTTGTTTATTCAAAAAACAGTCAAAGATCACGAGTGTTATAAAAGATGGCACCTTTACTGGAGAATGAAAGCTCTTATAGAGATATGGGAAAACAACTGTTAATAAAAACCTATCCAGACTGAGAAACTATGACATTAAATTATTTCACAGGGTACATCCACTACCCACATCACTGTTGGTTGTTCCCATGGAGATCTTAATCCTCGAGGTAGCACCTACCCCGTCAGTGAAAAGGATTGCTGTCTACTTCAAAGAAATATTTCCAACGAGAAGGTGCACATGATACTTTAGGTGAAAGATACACAACAATAGGTAAATAGGCCAAAAGAACTTAGCTACTTCCTTGACAACTGTTCTATAGATAAAACTACAATTATGTTAATTTCAGAATTAATTATAGGAGTATAATACATTTAGTATGCCTTTATACTACAAGAACACTTTCAAAATGGAATCATATTATTAAGAACTCTGTGAGACTTTCGATAATATAAACATATATAAATATATGCATTACTAAGACGGAATATAGTGACTCATTCACTTCTTTTTTTTGGACACACAGATTTCACAGTTATAACAGTTAAGACTTAATCTATACTACTAGAGTCCCCATAATATGACTTAATATACGTTTTACAAATATAACAGTTAAAACTTGATTATGCTACGAGATTTTCAGTAGTATATGGCGTAACATAAATTTCATAAACATAACCGCTTTGTTGAAACTTTTCTCAGGGAAATGTATTTATTGTGATATTTAATGTTACTTATGTTAAGAACTGGCATTGAAAATTGTAAAATCAATTGGATAGGGAGATATTAACATTAAACAAGATGTTTTCTTATTTCAAATTTCAAAATAAATAAATAATGTACCCTGCTATAGTTCTTTAGACGTTTACTCTGGACCTTAAAAAATCATAGTTATTGTACATCAGTTACAACTTAAAGAAGAATTTAATATCGATTGATATTACGAGTCAGAAATTATGGTATGTAATGTCTACAAAACTTAATGTGTATTTTCTAATTATCAGTTTAAGAGGCTTAGTCTTTTCCCGGAAAACTATTAGATAACTCCTTTGAAGTACCGAATTTGTCAACATTAAATAGGCACGAGTCGGTCTATCATTAGCTGAGCTTCAGAGATTAAATTTTACAACCCATTAAATCGTACTAGAAACAATTCTTCGTAAATACGATAATTTACTTTATACTAGTTGAAGCCGAGAAGTTACAGTTCGATCATTGTTGATTCTTTGATCATAAAAACGCTGAGTGTATATATATATATATATATATATTGTGTAATTTGATGAGGACATTAATATGTTACTAAAACTAAGTAATTCGAAATATTTTTTGTTGAGGACAATAAACTAAACTGATAATTGTGTCATTCTTTTTACTAACATTAGGCTAAGACAAACTTTCCTCTTAAAAGCTGGCATTCATAACTATGGAATGAGAAGATATCGAAACATAAGCTTTCTTAGTTGAAATTCGTTATAATTCAGCTTTAGGCGTTCCCCTTAAACACACCAGTCTTCCCTCTCTCCACTCTCAATCTCTGTCATGATGTTTATCAGTATAAAGTCTCTTTTTCCTTAATGTTAAATTATATTAAAATATAACTCAATCTCCTGCTCATTAAAATTGGTCTATGGCAAACTCTACATTATTGTAATAGTCAAATAGACATCTTACTACAGG
>NW_013746520.1:0-1621 GCF_000517525.1 Limulus polyphemus
TGTTAAATGGCAAGGGTTAAGATTAGATAATACTAAATCATTCATGTTAAATGTTAAGTGTTAAGACTAGATAATACTAAATCATTCATGTTAAATGGCAAGGCTTATGACTTGGAATAAAGATTCACTTACGATCTAAACGTGGTGGAGAAGTAACGATAAAACTGTTCAAACCAATACTTTTTTCTTACAGTTACTTACGATAAATTTGTGTCAGGAACACGTCATTAAAGCGTCTCTGTCTTGACTTATCAGAGTGGCTTGTAGAAAAACATATACACAACAGATAATTATTAATAAAGTCTTCTCAGGATCTGTTTCGTGATTTAGCTTATTAAATTTCTTTTAAAAAATATATAAAAATATTTAAAGTAGGCGGCCACGTCTCTAAACCTCTCCAAATATATATATATATATATATATATCATAATAAAGACTGATCAGACTTTATTGTAGCTTAACTGACAGAGTCTTTGTGTATGTCATAATGCAGGTTTCGCTACGATTAATTATTTAACGAGAAAGACGTTTTTCTTATATTCTGTACGACTCAGTATCCTTGGAGGTCATGAAACTCGTTCCCACTTTTTCCTGTCAATATGTATATATTGCTATTCTTATTTTCGGTTAGTGTTTGGTTTTGGTTTTTGAATTTCGCGCAAAGCTACACGAGGGCTATTTGTGCTTGCCGTTCCTAATTTAGCAGTGAGAGACTAGAGAGAAGGCATCTAGTCATCACTACCTGCAGCCAACTCTTGGGCTACTCTTTTACCAAAGAATAGTGGGATTGATCGTCACATTATAACGCTCCGATGGCTGAAAGAGCGAGTATGTTTGGTGGGACGGGGATTCGAACCCGCGACCCTCAGCTTGCGAGTTGAGCGCACCCTGACCACCTGGGCATGCCGCTTATTTTCGGTCGTTCCGAAACGTTTGTGTTCGACTGATATGTAGGTACATTTGAAATTGTACTATTTCTTATTATTCTAAGTAACGAACCACCCGCCAACTCTTGGGCCACTCTGGAATGACTGAATAGTGGAATCTGTTAGTCAGCCTCATAGCGTATTTCCAAGACATCGGGATACAAATATGAACCATTATTGGATTCACAGTATGGTCACGTTAACCATAAGCCACGTCCTGTCCAAATTATGACGAAGAGTACTATAACTTTAGAGTATTTTAATTTGATCGATAGGTGAGCGAAATCTACTCGTACAGTTTCTCTCTACATTTGATTAGAGGCTCGTTGGTTGAGAGAAACATTATTTTTAACAACAACAAAGTCAACTGAAACAATGACCACAAAGTCTACCACCGCTGCAAGTCAACAATGAATTATGTGTTTAGATGTGAAACTATCACAGCTGCAAGTCAACAATGAATTACGTGTTTAGAGGTGAACCTATCACAGTTGCAAGTCAACAATGAATTACGTGTTTAGATGTGAACCTACCACAGTTGCAAGTCAACAATGAATTACGTGTTTAGATGTGAATCTATCACAGTTGCAAGCCAACAATGAATTACGTGTTTAGATGTGAACCTACCACAGTTGCAAGTCAACAATGAATTACGTGTTTAGATGTAAACCTATCACAGCTGATAGAATATCATA
>NW_013746521.1:0-1617 GCF_000517525.1 Limulus polyphemus
ATTGTTGTATGTTTGATTTCCTTTGTTTACAAACATTATTTTTCATTTTCGTGAGTGTTTGACTATAACTCATTGGTAATTATACAGGTGATGCAATACATACTTGTCTTGCTGTACTTGGAGTTCTGTACCTATCTGGTGCTTTTAAATTAACGTATTTAACAAACATATTTCTCACACTCGTGACAGAGGGATTTTTAGACAAACCTATTCTGTACATATGATTCGATGCTTTGACTTAGTTGCTACCATTTAATGCTTAATATCTTCAATATGTTGAGATATTTTAAAGTAACGGTAGAGAATTGTATAAAGAAAGCATCAAACTGTAAGTGATTCATCTTTTCGTATTTGTAAGCTACTGTTTTCTTTTGTTATCGGAGAAAAAAATGAAGACATTCTATATACTTTTTTTCCTTCTGTAAACCTTGGAAGCGAATAAAGTCCTGCGAGTTCTATCTGTGTATCTATCGATCGAGTGTTTTCAACATTTTAACATGTTTATGATGCTTATTGCTCTGACGTGACGTGACGGCTGGGAGAACTGTTTAACGTAAGTCACTGCGCTTATAGCCAGTTGACAACACAAGAACGAGATATTTATAATGTAACAGTGTTAAGTAAGTTTAAGTAGTTGAAACACGTAACTTTCCACGTAGTTGAAACACGTAATGGAAGAACCATTAAAATCTGGATGACACGTAATCTACCCCAAGAATATTGTCTCGCAATAAACATATTTTATATACCTATGTATACATAAATAATAATAAACGTCAAGCTAATCAGATTTAAAGCAATGAAGCAATCGTTTAGTGTAGAAGTTGCTTATTCCAAGCTTATATGTCTTCTTTGTAACAGCTTATGACAGGCAATACATCTTATCCACACACATAAATATTAAAACAAATTGTTGGGTTTAGAACTAATAACTATTTTTTTCTGTATTCAATAGGAAAGCGGACTATTCAATATACTGCACAATATGAAGTGATGTTTATGGAAACCTTATCTATTTGGGTAACTCGATGCATTCATTGACTTGGTTGCTATCACTTAGTACGTTCAATATACTTAGGTATTTTAAAATGACGAAAGAGTTTTGGATAAATAAACCATTAAAATGTTAAGCAAATAACGCTTTAAATACTTCATAAAAAAATATCCTTCAATCGCTATTCTGGCTTTTCATTGTCGTACGTAAATTTCGGAAACTTTATACATATTGATCGTGGTAACTAAGATAGCCCTCCCCGTGAGCTCTGTGTAATCGTCAAACTTGCTTGCTTTCCCGAGATTTTATTTGAGTCAAGAATACTATGTATCTGAAGTATGATGTAATAATACCATTTGTGGTTTTGAAAATGAGAAGAAAGAAAAAAATATCACGTTTTTGATGTTTAGAGAAACTGACGGAACGTATCTGTTTTAAGAGCAAAGCTGCATAATGTGCTATCTGCACTGTATTTTGTTTTTGTTTGTTTTGTTTTGAATTTCGCGCAAAGCTACACGAGGGCTATCTGCGCTAGCCGTCCCTAATTTAGCAGTGTAAGACTAGAGGAAAGGTAGCTAGTCATCACCACCCACCGCCAACTCTTGGCTACTCTTTTACCAACG
>NW_013746522.1:0-2679 GCF_000517525.1 Limulus polyphemus
CACATTGGCTGCTGACTAAAGTCAACAGTGGGTAAAAGAAAGATACTAGCTATTGGGTCCCGTTTAATTTAGTCGAACTCAAAGAAACCCATGTAGATCTTTTGTAAATATATGAGTTAATTCACACATTGCCTGCAGACTAAAGTCTACTGTGCGTCATAGAACGTTACTAGTTATTGGGATATATTTAATGCACTCGGACTTAAAAAACACATGTAGATATGTTGTAAATATATGATTTAATTAACATATTGGCTAAAGAATGAAGTCTTCAGTGGGTCATAGAACGATACTAGTTTTTGTTTCCTATTTAATCCACTCGGACTTAAGGAAACCCATGTAGATCTTTTGTAAATATATGAGTTAATTAACACATTGCCTGCAGACTAAAGTCATCATTGGGTCATAGAACGATACTAGCTATTGGGTCCTATTTAATCCAGTCGAACGTAAAAAAAACACATGTAGATATGTTGTAAATAGATGAGTTAATTAACACATCGGCTACAGAATAAAGTCATCAGTGTGTCATAGAACGATACTAGCTATTGGGTCCTATTTAATCTACTCGGACTGAAGGAAAGCCATATAGATATGTTATAAGTAGATGAGTTAATTAAAACATTGACTGCAGACTAAAGACAACAGTGGGTCAGAGAACGATACTAGTTATTGGGTCCTATTTAATCCATTCGGGCTTAAAAAACACATGTTTATATTTTTTAAATAGATGAGTTAATTAACACATTGACTGCAGAAAAACGTTAACAGTGGGTCATAGAACGATACTATTTATTGGGACCTATTTAATCCACTCCGACTTAAGGAAAAACACATAGATATGTTATAAATAGATGAGTTAATTAACACATTGACTGCAGAATAAAGACAACAATGGGTCATAAAACGATACTAGCTATTGGGCCCTATTTTATCCAGTCGGAATTATGGAAAGACATGTAGATATGTTGTAAATAGATGAGTTAATTAACACATTGGCTGCTGACTAAAGTTAACAGTGGGTCAAAGAACGATACTAGTTATTAGGACCTATTTGATCCAGTCGGACTTAAGGAAACACATGTATATATGTTGTAAGTAGATAAGTTAATTAACATACATATCTGCAGACTAAAGTCAACAGTGGGTCATAGAACGATACTAGCTATTGGGTCATATTTAATCCAGTCGGACTTAAGGAAACCCATATAGATCTTTTGTAAATATATGAGTTAATTAACGCATTGGCTGCTGACTTAAGTCATCAGTGGGTCATCGAACTATACCTGCTATTGGGTCCTATTTAATCCACTCGTACTTAAGGAAACCCATGTAGATCTTTTGTAATTATACGAGTTAATTAACACATTGCCTGCAGACTAAAGTTAACAGTGGGTCATAGAACGATACTAGTTATTGTTTCCAATTTAATCCACTCGGACTTAAGGAAACACATGTAGATACGTTGTAAATAAATGAGTTAATTAACACATTGACTGCAGACTAAAGTCAACAGTGGGTCATAGAACGATACTAGTTTTTGTTTCATATTTAATCCACTCGGACTTAAGGAAATCCATGTAGATCCTTTGTAAATATATGAGTTAATTAACACACTGCCTGCAGACTAAAGTCATCACTAATCTGCAGCCAGTATGGTATTAACTTATGTATTAACAACATATCTACATGTGTTTCCACAATTCCGACTGGATAAAATAGGGCCCAATAGCTAGTATCGTTCTATGACCCATTGTTGTCTTTAGTTTGCAGTCAATGTGTTAATTAACTCATCTACTTACAACATATCTACTTGTGTTTCCTTTAGTCCGAGTGGATTAAATAGGAAACAATTGTCGTTCTATGACCCACTGTTGAACTGTATTCTGCAGCCAATGTGTTAAGTAACTAATCTATTTACAACATATCTACATGTGTTTTCTTATGTCCGAGTATATTAAATAGGAAACAATAATTAGTATCGTTCTATGACCCACTTTTGACTTTATTCTTGGCCAATGTGTTAGTTAACTCATATATTTACAACATATCTACATGTGTTTTTTTACGTCCGAGTGGATTAAATAGGACCCAATAGCTAGTATCGTTCTATGACCCAAAGTCAACAGTAGGTCATAGAACGATACTAGTTATTAGGTCCTATTTAATCCAATGGGACATAAAAAACACATGTATATATGTTGTAAGTAGATAAGTTAATTAACATACATATCTGCAGAATTTATTAGGTCCTATTTAATCCAATGGGACATAAAAAACAAATGCATATATGTTGTAAATAGATAAGTTAATTAACACATTGAGTGAATAATAAAAAGTCAACAGTGGGTCATAGAACGATACTAGCTAATGGGACCTATTTGATGCACTCGGACTTAAGGAAACACATGTAGATATGTTGTAAATATATGAGTTAATTAACACTTTGGCTGCAGACTAAAGTCAACAGTGGGTCAAAGAAGGATACTAGTTATTTTTTCCTATTTAATCCGCTTGGATTTAAGGAAACAGAAGTAGATATGTTGTAAGAAGATGAGTTAATTAACACATTGACTGCAGACTAAAGACAACAATGGGTCATAGAAGGATACTAGTTATTTTTTCCTATTTAATCCACTCGGACTTAAGGAAACACATGTAGATTTGTTGTAAATAGAT
>NW_013746523.1:0-818 GCF_000517525.1 Limulus polyphemus
ATAGAACTATACTAGCTATTGGGTCCTATTTTATCCACTCGTACTTAAGGAAACACATGTAGAAATGTTGTAAATAGATGAGTTAATTAACACATTGACTGCAGACTAAAAGAACAATGGGTCATAGAACGATAGTAGCTATTGGGCCCTATTTTATCCAGTCGAAATTATGGAAACACATGAATATATGTTGTAAATAGATGAGTTAATTAACACATTGGCTGCAGAATAAAGTCAACAGTGGGTCATAGAAGGATACTAGTTATTTTTTTCCTATTTAATCCACTCGGACTTAAGGAAACACATGTAGATTTGTTGTAAATAGATGAGTTAATTAACGCATTGGCTGCTGACTTAAGTCATCAGTGGGTCATAGAACTATAGTAGCTATTGGGTCCTATTTAATCCAGTCCTACTTAAGAAAACACATGTAGATATGTTGTAAATAGATGAGTTAATTAACACATTGGCAGCAGAATAAAGTCAACAGTGGGTCAAAGAAGGATACTAGTTATTTTTTGCTACTCAATCCACTCGGAAATAAGGAAACACATGCAGCTATGTTGAAAATAGATGAGATAATTAACACATTGACTGCAGACTAAAGTCAACAGTGAGTCGTAGAACGATACTAGCAATTGTGTACTATTTAATCCAGTCGGAATTATGGAAACACATGTAGATATGTTGTAAATTGATGAGTTAATTAACACATTGGCTGCTGACTAAACTTAGCAGTGGGTCACAGAACGATACTATTTATTAGGACCTATTTGATCCAGTCGGACTTATAGAAACACACGTAGATATTTTGTAAA
>NW_013746524.1:0-1621 GCF_000517525.1 Limulus polyphemus
AATAGTTATTAGACCAACATTTAGTTAATAATAGTTATTAGACCAACATGTAGTTAATATTAGTTATTAGACCAACATTTAGTTAATAGTAGTTATTAGCCCAACATTTAGTTAATAGTAGTTATTAGACCAACATGTAGTTAATAATAGTTATTAGACCAACATTTAGTTAATAATAGTTATTTGACCAACATTTAGTTAATAGTAGTTATTAGACCAACATTTAGTTAATAGTAGTTATTAGACCAACATTTAGTTAATAGTAGTTATTAGACCAAAATTTAGTTAATAGTAGTTATTAGACCAACATTAAGTTAATAGTAGTTATTAGACCAACAATTTGGTTAATAATAGTTATTAGACCAACATTTAGTTAATAGTAGTTATTAGACCAACATGTAGTTAGTAGTTATTAGACCAACTTTTATTTAATAATAGTTATTATACCAACATTTAGTCAATAGTAGTTATTAGACCAACATGTATTTAATAATAGTTATTAGACAAAAATTTAGTTAATAGTAGTTATTAGACCAACATTAAGTTAATAGTGGTTATTAGACCAACAATTTGGTTAATCATAGTTATTAGACCAACATTTAGTTAAAAGTAGTTATTAAACCAACATGTAGTTAATAGTAGTTATTAGACCAACATTTAGTTAATACTAGTTATTAGACCAACATTTAGTTAATAGTAGTTATTAGACCAACATGTAGTTAAAAATAGTTATTAAACCAACATTTAGTTGATAGTAGTTATTAGACCAACATTTAGTTAATAATAGTTATTAAACCAACATTTAGTTAATAATAGTTATTAGTCCAACATGTAGTTAATAATAGTTATTTGACCAACATTTTGTAAATAGTAGTTTTTAGACCAATATGTAGTTAATAGTAGTTATTAGACCAACATTTAGTTAATAATAGTTGTTAAACCAACATTTAGTTAATAGTAGTTATTAGACCAACCTTTTTTTAATAGTAGTTATTAGAGCAATATGTAGTTAATAGTAGTTATTAAACAAACATGTAGTTAATAGTGATATTAGACCAACATATAGTTAATAGTAGATATTAGACAAACATGTAGTTAATAATAATTATTAAACCAACAGTTAGTGAATAATATTTATTAGACCAATATGTAGTTAATAGTAGTTATTAGACAAACATGTAGTTAATAGTAATATTAGACCAACATGTAGTTAATAACAGTTATTACACCAACATTTAGTTACTAGTAGTTATTAAACCATTATGTAGTTAATAGTAGTTATTAGACCAACATGTAGTTAATAGTAGTTGTTAGACCAACATGTTGTTAATAATAGTTATTAAACCAACATTTAGTTAATAATAGTTATTAGACCAACATTTAGTTATTAATAGTTATTAGACCAACATGTAGTTAATATTAGTTATTAGACCAACATTTAGTTAATAGTAGTTATTAGACCAACATGTAGTTAATAATAATTATTAGACCAACATTTAGTTATTAATAGTTATTAGACCAGCATGTAGTTAATAATAGTTATTAAACCAACATTTAGTTGATAGTAGTTATTAGACCAACATTTAGTTAATAGTAGTTATTAGACCAACATGTAGTTAAT
>NW_013746525.1:0-1623 GCF_000517525.1 Limulus polyphemus
GACAAGGTTTTGTCATGATGACAAAACCTTGTCGTAACGTTGTACATTTGCTGTCATGTTAAACTTATATTAAAGTTTTTCTTCATTACACATTTAAGCCGTCTCCAGCCATTATTAGTCTCAAAGTGGGTTCCTCGTCATCGAATTACTTTTTATTGTTCTTTGCCTCAATTTCAACGTGGAGCTATTCGTGCACAGTGAATGTACTAAGCTGAAATCCGGAATTTCCATTAAAGACCTAGATGATGTGGAATGCAAAATGTGCAGCTTTGTTTTACAGCTTTCTTCAGAATTGTCATGAACTGAGAATTGATTTATTTAGAGCAGCTTACCTGATATTCCACATTAGAATATCAAGTTTTAACATTTTTTCATCACAAGAGTAGGAGTGGCCGGGCTGAAGTGTCTTTCTACTTGAGACACTGATGCTACTTTCAATTTTTAGTGGAGTTTAAGTCATATATTTATGTCTATCGTTATAACGGTTTTTTTTGTGTGTATAATCAAAGTATTGTTTGTTTTAAAGCAAAACAGCATTAGGTTATCTGCTGTGTCAACCACGGAGGATAGAATCTCGGATTTTAGCTGTCCCATCGAGAGAGGCATAATCAAAGTAAGAACTAGATGTGATTTGAAAAGTACCACAGTAAGACAGAATGAGAAGGTACTTTACGATTAACACTAAAATTTGTACATCAAGAGAAAAACGAGCTTTCAGTAGACCACAAAATTGTTTTTTTTGTGATATAAGGTAATTTTATCTCCTGCTAGTTAAGTCTTTTGAGAGGAATCGCTGCATACATTAGGAAACACAAACAGTATTTTATTTTACCTGGAAGAATTCTCACCTTTCAACAGTTTCAAATTTTTAGCTTTAAGACGTTCATTATTAAATTATATAAGTTTAGAACACTAACATCGACCATCTTGTGTTACAGATGGGATTGTGTTTCATGATCACTGAGCAGAATGATGCCTTTCTTGTTCCTACTGTTGCAGGAATTATGCAACATTTCCACCTAACAGGTCTTCATTCTGTACTAGTTTACTATAGGTTTAAAGGCGTGCCACCACGGCTACTTTGGAATAAGGAGAATGAGCTTGAGTTTCAAGCCTATAACTTAAGTAAACAAATAGATCATAAAAGGCACTTGGATTAACTTTTGATATGTTGATTGTGGATCGAAATTTACATACAGTCTTATTGCTTGTTTTTACTCAAACAGACAAACACATAATTGTAAAATTAATTGAAATAAACAGGAAAAATCAGACAAATACCTATCCCTATAATAATAGTAAAAGAGCCAAATCAAATTCAATAACTATTTCATATAGCATTCATTATTTTGTTTACAAATGATAAAAATCATCATTAAAAGCAGCAAACAAGAAATATCAGATGATGTTCCTATTAATACAAATGTGATAACAATTAAGAAGTGGGAATGGAAGCACAAAAAAGTAAGGAAAAAAAAGGTAGGAATGAGCGGGATGACATTACAACACTTGCCCCCAGTGGTACAGCGGTATGTCTGCGGACTTACAACGCTAGAATCCGGGTTTCGATACCCGTGATGGGCAGAGCACAGAGAGCCCATTGTGTTGCTTTGTGCTTAATTA
>NW_013746526.1:0-1620 GCF_000517525.1 Limulus polyphemus
AATTAGTTACAATAATTCAAAGTAATTAATTAAAATAATTAAATTAATTACATTAATTAAAATTAATTTAATTTAAGTTTAATTTTTCTTAACTTGATACCATTTCATAATCCTTTCCAAAAACCGATCAAAGAAACAAAAAACTGAAAATAAATACAAAATTGACTCACATTTACTTATAATGCTTAAGTTTTCCAACCGTCCTTGAACTTATAAGACTTGTTAACATTTTATAAACAATCCAAGATCACCCTTTTAGGCATCATAACTTCTAACTATGCTACAAATACAGAGTGTTGAATATTAAAACAGTTTTAGATATCCAAATTAACCAGTGGCAACCACAGCCGATATAAAGTCACTGTGGACATAATGATATAATGTAACAGATTTACATCATTTGTCATTTCGTAGACAGTGTGATACCACCGAAAATTTATCGTTTTTGAAAAGGGTCTCTTTGACACAAAACATTCACACATTAAACTCATAAATATGCGTTCACATCGAGGATTGCAAAACAAAAGAATGTGGATCAACTTGGGGTCCCAGGACTACCCCTATCTAGAAAGAGACTTGTGACAAATCGTATCCCATTAAAAGTAAGCTAAGTTCACCGTCTTGTAATAGGTGAGAATCCACGAACACAAAGGTCAGCGGCAATAGCCGTCTACATGTCATTTTCGATTCAAAACTAACACGAATGCAACACATAAACAACATAAAAACTAGAATCTGCGGGTAATCTGACGAACAATAATCAAGGAAGCTAGCTACAGAAAGGATGTATTTTGTAATGCAGTTTTGACTCTTTTGAAAGTAGAACAACTCAAGCTCCGAGAAGAGAGACTTGTTTTTGAATTTGTAGAGAGTCGGAACTCATTGTGAAGTCCTGTTCGGTTTATTTGTTTGGCTAGTGCCTGCTTACCGTGTATTGTTTTCATTTACAGTAAAACCACTGAAGCTATGGTTCATTGATTAATTAATTTCATTATTTAGAGAGGCCCGGCATGGCCAGGTGGTTACGGTACTCGACTCGCAATCTGAGGGTCGCGCGTCACACCAAACAAGCTCGCCCTTTCAGCCGTGGGGGCGTTATAATGTGAAAGTCAATCCCACTATTAGTTGGTAAAAAAAGTAGCCCAAGAGTTGGTGGTGGGTGGTGATGACTAGCTGCCTTCTCTCTAGTCTTACACTGCTAAATTAGGGACGGCTAGCGCAGATAGCTCTCGTGTAGCTTTGCGCGAAATTCAAAAACAATTCATTATTTAGATACAATTGAACTCTTTTTATTCACCTACTTCTTTTTTTAAAAAAAACTTCAATATTCCTACTGCTACGACAATCACACTCCTTTAAAACTGGAGTTAATCTACCGTAAAATTAAATGTTTAGTTTTCTTTTGAGTTCAATACCGTGTGCTGTCTCTTTCACTTTACATCTGCCCTTCTGTAAACTACATCCAAGAACCTCTCACTTCTGCGCTCAAGTGTCTGTGTGATAACTTGAATTACCACACCCTTGTTACTGTATAGATGAATTAGAGAAGGATGGACAGCCAATTATAGCATTCAATAAATATAAAAAATACACTTGAACGGACAGCCAATTAGGGCATTC
>NW_013746527.1:0-817 GCF_000517525.1 Limulus polyphemus
CGTCAGCCTCATTTGTTTAAATGAACAACGTTAACGAAGATTAACAGACAATTAACGTCCCTGAAGGAATGACTTACACGACTAAGCGATACAAAACTTTCTGTTTTGACGATATTTATCGGATTTATAGTTTTACTTATATTAAAAAAATCAAAAACAACACAGAAAAGAGGAGAGTTTTACGAAATAAATTTGATTTTATAGGTGAAGCTGCGGACGTTGGTTCCGAACCTCTGCACTACAACAAAGGTGTTATCCAATTAAATAAACGTGCTTACAGACAGCAAATCTCCAAAGAAGTTGTTCACATTCTATATAACACAATTATATGTAAAAAAAACACAAACTGTAAACCTGCAAGACATTCTGTTATTAACAGGAGTGATAGTTTAACGATTTTACTATTTCTGTAAATCGAACTGTGTTAATCCAAACTATCACATATTTTCAGTGAATGTGCTCTACTGGACCTTTACTTCACATACCAAATTTCCAACTAGGTGTCAAATTTGGGTTAAATATAAGCCAAATGTGCAAAGTTATTCAACAAAAAACCGCTCATTTTTAACCAAACTTTTTTAGCACGCCTACACAAAAAGTGGCGTGAGCTATCGGTCTAAAGTTTACTTCAGCTTCAGGTACGAGTAAAAGTGGACTGTTTTTTGTCATTCGGGTAAAAGGAATGAAATCAAAATTAGCGGCCAAACTGATAGCTACACTTATAGCATTGATAAGAATTTTACAGCAAATATTCATTCATCAGTTAGCTAAGCCGCGTTTTTTTTTTTTGTTTGTTTGTTTGGTTGTTCAACTTGGG
>NW_013746528.1:0-3196 GCF_000517525.1 Limulus polyphemus
ATTGTACTAAATAACTACACAAGTTATTGTACTAAGCCAAATGTTAGAACTATATATATACTATTCCAAGCTAAATATCTACTTCAAATACTTGAGACAAGTTAAAGCATAAAAGAATCCATCTTGAAAATGAGGATTAGCCTTTCAACTATATTGTAGTAACTATTTTTGACTCAACATTACATTTACTGTGAATAAACTGAACTGAACTGCATATTTTCAATTAAAACCTTGGTTCTTGTGTTCAGACGTTACATATAATGGCTTGTGTTATCTGTATTAAGACATTTACCTAATTTTACTTATACATTTATTACGGCAAACAATGGATAATAAAAGCAGTAAATTTACACACAGCTAAGACTAGTTGACAAGTAAAGAGAGACAGAAATGGCTACTATTATACCTACACACAGCTAAGACTACTTGACAAGTAAAGAGAGACAGAAATGGCTACTATTATACCTACACACAGCTAAGACTAGTTGACAAGTAAAGAGACAGAAATGGCTACTATCATGCTTACACACAGCTAAGACTACCTGACAAACAAGACAAGAGGATACGGATGGCTCCTATCACGTTTACACACAGCTAAGACTAGTTGACAAGTAAAGAGACACAGAAATGGCTACTATCATACCTATACACAGCTAAGACTACTTGACAAACAAGACGACACGGATATCTTTTCTTAGCTGTGTGTAGGTATGATAGTAGCCATTTCTGTGTCTCTTTACTTGTCAACTAGTCTTAGCTGTGTGTAAACATGTCATAGAAGATATCTGTGTCGTCTTGTTTGTCAAGTAGTCTTAGCTGTGTATAGGTGTGATAGTAGCCATTTCTGTGTCTCTTTACTTGTCAACTAGTCTTAGCTGTGTGTAAACACGTGATAGTGTCGTCTTGTTTGTCAAGTAGTCTTAGCTGTGTGTAGGTATGATAGTAGCCATTTCTGTGTCTCTTTACTTGTCAACTAGTCTTAGTTGGTGTGTAAACATGTGATAGGAGCCATCCATGTCGTCTTGTTTGTCAACTAGTATGGTAAGTCTTGTGTTGATCAATACAATTAACTGTACACAATTTGTAGTAATATTGATTGGTGTCTATAGGTTGTTACTGTATCATTTGTAAATATGAATATTTAGTAATACATGAATTTTTCCAAAAATAACACGGACAACTCTATTTAACATAAATAATTTTTTGTATTGACTAATCAGAGACAGCTGTCAGCGAGGCTGGAGACTCTTTTCAATTAACGCTGCATACTTTGAATGCTCTGAGAATCTGAAGCCGTACCTGTTCAAGTACCTGGAGACGGCAGCGTACGATAAACGTAGAGCTTATCATGGTAACTATAGAAATTTTAGAAAAACTTAGATTCTGGCAGTAATATATGGCACTGTATAATTATCCTGGATAACAAATAAATGATGTTGACTATTAACAGTTTAGGAAGCATGTTAAATAAACTCTGAAAGATAAGTCTGCTTTTAAGTAATGAACAGTTAGTAAAACAGGCATGATTTTTGTTCCAAATGGGGAAGATGGAGGACTGTTTCTGTAATAAAACATTCAGTGATTTAATAGTTGAACTGTAAAGGTAAACAAATCATCGTAATTAATGAAAAGTAAGATCAACTTTTCCTCCCACCATCCTACATAAGATCTGCCTATGTTTAGTGAGGAAAGGCCGTTGTTTTGATTGTTCTCCTTTTTGGGTAATTAGTCATGTTATAGAAATTAAGATTTTATTAGCAGTGTCAGACCTACATACAACTTCATGTGCATCCTTCTTTATCATAATATTTCTTAGATTTTGCATGAGTAGATTATCCAAACCATTATTTGACAAATGTGTGTGGGTGCATGAGCTTAAAATTGACAAACCACTGAAACAGTTGTTACCAAACCTGGCATGTACACATAAAGACTCCCCGGGGATGTGACAAGGGGTGTCAACATTTGGATCTAACTCCTCTCCAATTCACACCCTTGGAGCCTTATATGTTTTATGTGCTAGTAAGTCATAGATAGTTTATAACATGAATTATTCCATTTCAGTACAGTTCTGTCATGTTGAAAACAAGCTACCTTTATAGATCTTAACTAAAATAAAAAGAATCAAGCTGTAATTCCACTTATTTTCTAAGGTATAGCCAGCTAAGGATATTTAGGTTAGTCCTAAATCCATTTGTATCAGTTTTTTCCAACTCTTCACACATGCTCTCACATTTTTGATCTGTTGCTATGACATTACTGTGTCGTATATTTTACTTAAAGTTGGAATGTGGTAATATGTCTTCTGTTTTTTTTTAATAATTATTTTAGCCATTATATTTGTTCTATACTAGGAACAGCTTTAGTGTGTTTGCAGAACCTAAGAAAAACTTTAAAGTTTGGAGGACGGAAGAACGTTCCAAGTATTGAGGAGATAGCTGCCATTTCTGTATGTACATTTTACTGATCAAATAGTTTTCTCTCCATCTCTACTTAACTAATAGTCTTAGCTATATGTAAACATGTGATAGGAGCCATCCGTGTCGTCTTGTTTGTCAACTAGTCTTAGCTGTGTGTAAACATGATAGCCATTTCTGTGTCTCTTTACTTGTCAACTAGTCTTAGCTGTGTGTAAACACGTGATAGAAGATATCAGGTAAGTCTTGTGTTGACTGTTACTATCAACACTACACAGCCTGTAGTAATACGATAAGTCTTGTGTTGACTGTTACTATCAACACTGCACAGCCTGTAGTAATACGATAAGTCTTGTGTTGATTGTTACTATCAACACTGCACAGCCTGTAGTAATACGATAAGTCTTGTGTTGACTGTTACTATCAACACTGCACAGCCTGTAGTAATATGGTAAGTCTTGTGTTGATTGGTACAATTAACTGTACACAGCCTGTAGTAATATGGTAAGTCTTGTGTTGACTGTTACTATCAACACTACATAGCCTGTAGTAAGGTATTACTACAGGCTGTGTAGTGTTGACAGTAACAGTCAACACAAGACTTACCGTATTACTACAGGCTGTGTAGTGTTGACAGTAACAGTCAACACAAGACTTACCATATTACTACAAGCTGTGTGGTGTTGACAGTAACAGTCAACACAAGACTTACCATAAGCTGTGTAGTGTTGATAGTAACAGTCAACACAAGACTTACCATAAGCTGTGTAGTGTTGATA
>NW_013746529.1:0-2788 GCF_000517525.1 Limulus polyphemus
GGATGATTGGCTCCTTTCGTCATTAAATCTTAAATTAATGCTATTGTCACGTATCTGGTCGTTTGTTAAATTTCGAGGAACTTCAGCGATACAAGTCTTTTCTTAACTAAAACTAGTTTATTGTTTCTCAATACAACTTTGTAATACACAGAATTTCCACAGTCACTTTAAACTTAACTACTTCTATAAACACACGCTATAAATCCCAGTGATTCACGCACTTTACTTACGGTGCCTACTGTTCGATTGACTCAACTATCTCTATCTTCAATCTATCTGCCTCTTTATTCTTTATTTGCCGGGCTTATATACAAAAAACGAGGGCGGCCCGAACAAACTAGGAAATTCACAATCATTCTAGAAACTCCTCGCACACGCCACCAGCACTAATGCGACAGCAGCGTCACGTGACTTCCACTGTCGTAACGCTGCCCCTTCCTTAGCATTGTTCGTCCCGAACAATAGCCACTTACATTAAACCAATAGATAATTAACAATAACTTAATTAAATGTACAGAATATACAAACACCAAATTAATATACAACAAATTCTCTTAATTTTACAGTACGTGTCTTCTTCTGTATTGGTCTCTGTCTCATTGGCTTCTGCTTCACGTGGGGTTCATCTGCTCCATCAAAAAATGTTCCATTATCGGTAACAGTCACATCAGTGGTAGTAACTTCATTAACATCTTCACTGTTTTCCTTTTCAAAACCGGGTAGAGTTTCTTCTTCAACTGTGGCTTTTTCAGGTGACACGTCTTCAGCAGCGTCATTTGTTCTGTTGTTCACTTCGTTCCAACTGAAATGTCCAGGACCGTGATAACGCCAAAGCCTGTTGGCATGCACCACTTTTGGCTTACCTCGCCGACCACATTTTATCCGGAAAGTCACATCTGAGAGACGATCCACTATGTCATATGGGCCTTCCCATGGAGAAGACAACATAGGAGACTTCCCTTTAGTCTTCCTGGGTTTGTACAACCACACCTTGTCTCCAGGTACAAAGCTGACTTCAGTAGATCTCTTATCATAAGTTAACTTCATCGAATCAGCAGACGTTTTCAAGTTTGAACGCACTTGATGGTGATTATCATCCATCCTTTCAGATAACACTTTCACGAACTGTGGCACATTTTCAGGCAACTCTTCATAAGGTGGGCGTTCTGTTAACAGATCCACTGGCAACCGAAGTTCCCGACCAAACATCAGCTTGGCTGTAGTGTATCCAGTGGCTTCATGCTCTGCTGTTCTACAGGCCATCAACAGTGGAGGGAGTAAGACATCCCAGTCATCTTGGCAGCTATTACAAAACTTTGCCAATTCCTGTCCCAGTGTCCAATTGTACTTTTTTACCATCCAATCAGACTGTGGGTGAGGTGGCGTTGTCCTGGTCTTTCGTATGCAAGACAACTTGGAGTATTCATGGAATACAGCTGATTCAAAGCTACGGCCTTGATCCGAATGCAGTTCGTATGGCATACCACATCTAAAGAAGAAATCACTAATAGCCGAAGCTACAGTTGTAGTTTCCTGATTTGGTATTGCATATGCCCCAGGAAACTTGGTAAAATAATCCATCACCACACAAATGTACCTGTTTCCAGCACGAGTTTGGTGCAAAAGGACCAGCAATGTCGACAGCTACTCTTTCCATTGGTGCACCAACTTGATATAACTTCATTGGAGCACGTCCCTTATGCTTGGGTCCCCTTTTAGCACGACATGTACTGCAGGTCCTGCACCATTCTTCCACATCTTGCCTCATACCTATCCAGTAAAATCTCCGTCGTAGGTGACTCAATGTCTTCTTAACTCCAAGATGTCCTCCTGTTAAACTATCATGAGATTGACGCAGTACAACTTTGTAACTTTCTCGGTATAACTGTTTGCCAGGTCGTCACTTTCCCATCTGCAGTTTCCAATCTCCGGACAAGAATACCATCTTCAAGCTTCAACTCCTCCCATTGTGCCCAATAGTTCTTTGTCACAGGTCTTAAGCTAGACACCTTCTCCCAAGCAGGGTGCAAAACACTTGCTTTTAGAAAATCAATTATTCGTTTCAAATCTTGGTCTTTCTCCTGCTCTAATTTAATATCTATATCTGGTTCCACTTCACCATCATCAACCCCCTCAGTCACTTTGACTTCAGCTTGAAGACACCTGGTTAGTTCAACCTCTCTTTTGCAGCAATGTCTGCAGTCATTTTTGCAAGGTCTTCGGCTCAGTCCATCAACATTTTCATGAGATTTTCCTTCTCTGTATTCAATATCATAATTAGACTGGTCTATTTTTCCGATCCAATATACCAGTTGTCCCTCTGGGTTCTTTAATGATCTTAACTAGCGTAATGAAGCATGGTCTGTCCTGATGGTAAACCTAGCTCCATAGAGGTAAGGATGGAAATACGTCAGACTCTTTACTATAGGAAGGAGTTCCCTCCGTGTTTCACAGTAGTTCCTCTCTGGTCTACTCAGGACCTTTCTGAAGTAGGCCACCACATGTTCGTTTTCACACAATTTCTGAGACAACACTCCTCCAATTCCGACATTACTAGAATCACAATCCAGTGTGTATGGCAGTGAGGGATTTGGAAGCTTTGAAAGTGGAGCTGAGGTCAATTTTTCTTTTAATCTCTTGCAAGCATGCTGGCAAGAAACTGCCCATTCAAACTTCTGGCCTTTTTTTGGTCAAATCATGTAGTGGAGCAACTATAGTTGCAAAGTCTTTCACAAACTTCCGGTAATAGGTACAGAGTCCCAAGAAACTTCTTAACTCGTCCAACATT
>NW_013746530.1:0-1374 GCF_000517525.1 Limulus polyphemus
GAACTAAAAAAGTGATCCTTTATCATAATTCGTCAACTATTAAACTTTGTGTTGAAAGGATGACTAGTGAATGAGAACAGGGCTTTAGATAAAGGAAGAACTAACAGAGTGAGATGTTTTAAATTGACTGATACTAAACTGTCTGTTGAAAACAGTGCTAAAAAAGCGAATTAACAAAGCGCAAGGCCTCAAATAACAGAGAAGTCATATAGGGCTCCACTTCAATGCAACAAAGTTGTCAGATACGCCTAAATTAACAGAGTACTCACAAATATTAAAGCCCGCCAATACATTTTTGTTCTAAAGTAAGTTCCAGTTTAGGTGATTTGTCGTTGTTTCAAATCATTAAAACTAACAATTTCGTTGCACTTCTGCGAGATATAAAGCTTATTAATACATTTTAATTTCAAATGTTATGTCTAACTCCCTACAAAACCCCAGGAAGCCGTTTGTTTTCCTTATGTTGAAACTAATTAATTTTAAAATAATATTCAAGTTAAGTGAATAGCCCAGAAAGTTTTTAAATAAAATACTGTCCCCACCTTTAAACTTACCCATGAAGAGGGAACAGTATTTAATGGTATGTTTACTGACTAGCTAAACTAAAATCCGGGGCTTCATTTCCTGCGGTAGGCAGAGTGCATGTAGCCCATTGTATAACTCTGCGCTAAAACAAATAAACACAAAGAAAGCAAATACTGTTCACGCACACTTATTACGTGAATCACGTGATTTTACTGTAATCTCCTCACAATTATTTACAATCATTTAGTGACGTATCACCATGGTTGCAACATAAACAGAAATATAAGGTTTCGCATACAACTAGTTACACATACGAATTATGAAAAACATGATTAAATACTAACCAGTTGTCATTCGCCAAGTAAAGTAAAACATCCTTTCCGGTTTCCTCCACAAATCCTTGGGACTTCTTTTTTGTAAAAGAAGGCTTGATCTCGACAGAAAGGAAGTTTTTTTGTCTTCTGTGGCCTTCTGAGTAACCTGATTATGTTTTAAATAATATTTCTTAGATAGTTTGATAGAAAAATTTCGTGTAAGATTTGAAGAAATGCTAGACATAATTTGTTAAGATCTTAAAACCTTGTCATCGTTAAAGAGTTTGAATTTGGATCTAAATAATCATAAATTGGAATAACTTATAAGATAGAAGAATGCTTTAGCTGTATAACATTTCTACATAAATGATAACGAGTTCCTAACAGCACATTATTCAGTTGTTATTACTCTTCACTAAAGCAATCTTAAGCTTGTTCTTTGAAACCACGATAAATTAGAATATGTTGCTAAGTGTTTCACATATGTATCTATAACACAAATGTATATAAAACAATAACCTACAAGAAGATGTAT
>NW_013746531.1:0-1227 GCF_000517525.1 Limulus polyphemus
ACATGAATGATAACGAGTTTATGTCTGAATAAAACATATGTAAAACACTTAGCAACATGTTCTAATTCATCGTGATTTCAAAGGACAAGCTTAAGATTGCTTACGTGAAGAGTAATAACAACCGAATAATGTGCTGTTAGGAAATTTTATTTTATCCACCATGGGCTGTTATGCAACAAATATCTTAACATGCCTAACATACATAATTCTAAACTGGATAAACATATGCATAAACATCAGATTTTTATTACCTGCAATTTTTAAAATTATCTTATTGTAACAAGAGTCGTCGACGTCATAACTACCGTACATCGAAAGTCTTGTAGATCGTTGAAGGTAGAAGATCATGATAATATCTTTGTATAGTGTTGTTAGCTATATAATTAATATTTCAAAATAAATGTTCGTTTGCTAGGGGGAGCTTGTCATCACGCAATGATAACGAGCAAAATGTAGAAGCTTCCTTTAGTAGATAAAAAAACAAGTAAACTATAAAAACGCCATACTGAGAAAGTTAGTGTTAGTGTATCTGTTGCTAAGTGATCGAGTTAATAAGTCAGTCAGTTACCGAGGAAATTCTTCAACTAAATTTATAAATACGTTAGTAATACATTAACTTCAGAGTTCCTGTTGAAACATTGTTTATGAAATTAGTCCTACTGTGAACGTAGCCTGTAGGAAACGTTATTAAAAGTATAAATTAATTTGTTATTGTTACGTCAAAAGGACTTGAAATTATTTTTACCAAAAAACCCCGCCTCCACTTCCCCCAACGATAAAACACATTCCAGCAATAGTTAGTATAGAGTACAATAAATCTTGTTCAGATCATTAAGAAACACAAATTAGACAATAGACGGAAATATACATTAAAATTAATATAAGTATGTTACTTACCAAAAACGATTAAAACTATTTACAGCAGAAAAATGTATTTAATCAAGAAATAGCGCCATATATATAAAAAATAAAACTTGTGAGATATATTTCTATACTTTACGGTTATTTAGATGTACATAAAAAATACTTGATATGATTTTGAAAGAAATGAAATAATTTTAGTAATAAAGATAATAAAAGAAACAAAATAATTTAAGGTCCTTTTTTGTTTATCCAAAGGTACACAGCTAATGAACCTAAAATACAAAATGTATAGTTTCGTTATTGGAGATTAGGAGCGAATTATCGGGGGGTGGGGGTGGGGTATTTCGGTGTGTCTACAAAGGT
>NW_013746532.1:0-9210 GCF_000517525.1 Limulus polyphemus
TCTAGTTCATGTCTTTAATCCCATCCTTCCAATACTCTACTGGCCTTCCTTGTCTTCTCTTACTGGTTTCTGGCAGCTCTGTGAGCTTTGTTTATTGCTAGAGCTTCTGCAATTATTTTCTAGTTCATGTCTTTAATCCCATCCTTCCAATATCTACTGGCCTTCCTTGTCTTCTCTTACTGGCTTCTGGCAGCTCTGTGAGCTTTGTTTATTGCTAGAGCTTCTGCAATTATTTTCTCGTTCATGATTTTAATCCCATCCTTCCAATGCTCTACTGGGCCTTCCTTGTCTTCTCTTACTGGCTTCTGGAAGCTCTAGTGAGCTTTGTTGCTTGTTCTTCTTTACTTTAGTTCACGTGACCAAACCACCTCAAACTCCCTTCTTTTACCCTTTCCTTTATTCCACAGACTCCTGCCATTATTCAATCTCTTCCCTTTCAGCAACTCTCCCAACAGACAACTCAGCATTCTCATTTCTGCTCTTATCAAGAAGCGTTCTTCTTTCTTCTTCAGGGTCCAGGTCTCGGCTCTGTAAAGTAGCATCGGTCTAATCACGGTCTTATATACTTTAGTAATATTTTGTCACAGATAGCTGTGGCTATTTCCCATCTATTTCTTCCAATATCAATATACCTTCTGTACATTTACGAATGTTATTACGAATCACACAATTGTCGAAACAGAAATTTCCAACCTGAACGGCACCTAATGCGTACGTGGGCTAAATGACCATGTTAGAGATTCCTTATGGGTTCGAGTATAGCCTTCCCGAATTTTAACTTCTGACCAAATGAGAGCAGCCAACTAGCAACTCTTTCTTTTGTTTATTGAACCAAATAGTTCAACGGCCTATAAATATAAATGCTATCACATCAAAATTAGGGACGACTAGTTTAGATGGCCTCGAGCAGATTTGCTCGCAAATAAGCAAATCAAACATAATTTTGTGTAGTAGAGAACTTGACTGCCTACTTTATCGAAATGAATTCATGAACCTACACCTCAAAGAGAGTATATTATAAAAGGCCCATATGAACTACCGACTAAGTTCGCATGCATAACACTAGATATGACCGAATATTATATTTATATCATAGAAACTTCAAATGTTTAAGATGAAAATGCAATATAATATTTTTACGTGTGTGTGTGTGTGTGTTAGACTTAATACAAAATCCTAAAGACATAAGAAATATCAATTGCTGTTGGACCGGGCATGGTCTAGTGCTGGACTCTGAATCTGAGAGTTTATGGTTCTTCTCCCGTGGCCAAAAAAAAAACAACAACAGAAAACGCATGACTCACTGTAGAGTTGTGGGTGTGCTATGAATGTGAGCGTCAAATTCTACTATTCGGTTCGGTACAAAACCACAGACGTAACGAAGAATTCTACTAACATATATATAGGCGTTATTTTAAGCTTCCCACACAGACCAGTTCATTGATAATGTCTTTCCATTAGTAGCTTGCATCTTTCCTAAAATGTTTCTGCGTAACAAGAACTAACAAAGCGAAATGAAATCACTTGTATCAGAGCTTCAATAATGTGACTGTATTGCATTCTGCCATCACTTCGGAAACAAATCATTTAGTGAGGTTATCCTTACTTTGCCCGACAACTTAGACTGTGGCTTTGAGCTTAATTATAAACAAATTAATAATTATGGAATTTTATTTACAAGGAAGCCATGCGTGCTTATTATCCTTTTAAAATGCTAGACCATGCACCGCCATCTATCGATATAAAGATATATTATAAATATTTTTCGTTAAAATGAAGCTCTTAAGATACTTATAAAATTTTCCGTGAGTCACGAGAGTAACAGTATTTCGTCATTCTTTTTGTAGATAATTCTAATATCTGGAATATTTAACAAATATATATTTTTCTTTCAAATTATCCGATGAAACCACATTGTGTATTTCTGTCAAGTGTACCATATACTAGATAGAACATTGTACTGTACTAGATGTACTTCCGCAGGGTCGCCGAAAGTGTTCTATTTCAAGACTAAATAAATCCATAATTAAGAGTAACAAATATTTTTATTTCTTGCTTTTGAAGTTCGTATGTCATGCTGTGTTGCAGCCCACAGAGTGCATAATTCTTCTCCTGAATCATGGCACGCGTACGTTTTACTGATATCACGACAGTGCAAATTGCAACGTTAAACATCCCTTATATGACGCCATTTTAGTGTCAACTGACTGACTTACAGACAACACACTACCGTATAATGGTGCGAGTGGTTGAAACAGGTGATCAATCAAGGGGGCCCCCGGCATGGCCAGGTGGTTAGGACGCTCGACTCGCAATCTGCGGGTCGCGGGTCCAAATCCCCGTCCCACCAAACATGCTCGCCCTTTCAGCCGTGGGGGCGTTATAAAGTTACAGTCAATCCCACTATTCGTTGGTAAAAGAGTAGCCCAAGAGTTGGCGGTGGGTGGTGATGACTAGCTGCCTTCCTTCTAGTCTTACACTGCTAAATTAGGAACGCTAGCGCAGATAGCCCTCGTGTAGCTTTGCGCGAAAATTCAAAACAAACAAACAAACAATTAAAACAGAAGTTATGTTACAACAATTATAACGGTTATCAGTTTCGAGGTGTCTTTAGTTAAAATAGGTAATTGTCTGATGTGCTAATTTCATCAGTCTATTATCATTTTTTATTGCTTAAAATTGCAATATATTTGGTAGCCTTAATGTTTTCCGTTTTTTTCTTAACAAGACAGGACTTAAACTAATCAAAAGATATTCGACGGTGTATCGTATTGTATTATTTAGCAGAGGAATATTAAATAATTCCACGTTATTCTAACGGTTCTGTAATTTAAGTAAAACGTTTATTGGTTTTTCACTTTCTTTTAAAATGCTGGAATTTAATGATTGGAACATATTTTATTGGTCTTTCACATATTTTTAAAACTATTGGAACTTATGGAATAAATATTTATTTTATAGTCCTTTATTTTTCATTAGTAATCATGCCCTCCAGTGGTACGGCATTATGTCTGCGGACTTATAACGCTAGGAATCGGATTTCGATACCCGCGGTGGGCACAGCACAGATAGCCCTTCTGTTTTAATGTCAAGATCCAAAATGGCCAAGATATCTAGTCCATGAATGATTTATTAATTAGCTTGTCCGGAGTGTGAGGTTCAAAGTCCGTGGTTCGTACCCTGTTGCCGTACATGTACGATCCGCACTTTGGGGCTTTGGTTGCGTTGTAAGAGTGACAGCCAAATCCCACTATTTTCTTAGAGTATCCCAAGAGTTAACGGTGGGTGCTGCATTCCCCCTATTTCTATAAATTCAAAAGTAGGGACTGATATGCTTAGATAACCTTTATGTAGTTTTGAAACACAAACAATATGAAGTCCATATTGTAATTAAATGTTCTATTGCTACGGCTTAGGCAGGCGATAGATATAGATGTTGAAATTATAAATAAGAAGATACAGAGGGCGTTTTCTACAATATGTGTGAGTAGATAACATAAAAGGAACGTTGAAGTTTGTTTATGGTGAAACTATGAACGTTACCTAACGATCAGAGAGAAGACAACCGACCGGCAGCAGCATTTTACCAATGAATAGTGTGACTAACCGTCACGATAAACCTCCCTTACGGCTGAAAGGTCAGGAATGTTCGTCGCTGGGTTTAGATCCCGCAGCCCTCTAGCGCCAAACCACTAGAAAATGTTAGGCCTTGAACGTCGAGAAAGAAACTACGTTCACACGTTAACAAATTGAAACAAACATGGTTCTATTGTAACAAGCACTGGGTGCATTCCACTGTCACGCATGTCTAGCTACACAGATTAAATTTTGCTTTGAAAGTTTGGTCCAAATACCGTAGTTTTTTTTTTGTTGTTGTTTTTTTTGTCTCTCATACGTGAAAATATTTTTAAACTGGTTATGAGGAAAAGGGAAGAATGACTGGTCATACCTACATCTGATCGTTTTTATCTATCTATGTATATATCTATCAGGTATTCTATAAAACTTAGATAGTGTGTGCAGTGCAATTTTATTTTATTACCAAATTACACCATTATAATATATTAACCCTATCGTTGTACCTGCTGCCAACTGTTAGAATGAAAAAAAAGTACGTACTTTATATATTAAAACTATATTGCTGAGACAACGCATTAAATACTTTATAGCGGGAATTGTATTCTATATTTTTTCTATTCGACATAATTTTTACTCAGTAAAGAATTTTTTTTTGTTTAAGAATTTGCATATTTAATATATGCTGTATATATGCATTTACTTATTTTCTTTGGAAGATGTCAGGATGATAGGATAATTTTGCTATTTTTGTATTTTTATCGTAACATTATTCCTCACTAGATGGCAATCAAGTACCACTCGGCAATTTTTCTTCCTTCTATAATAAAATTAGGAAGAAAATGAACTGATGCCCTTGTATCCTTAGTGAGATTACAATAACAGTTTTATAACACAGGCCTGCGAATTTAAACCTCATAAAAGTTGCTTTAGTTCTGATAACGGATTATTCACAATTCAGCTACGCAGATTTCGTAAATAATATTTTTTTTTTTCTATCACGTAAGGAAAGAAAAATCGGGAAGAAAAATAAACAACTCTTACTTAGATCAAATTATTATTTCGTTTACCACAATGAACATTTTATATTTTTATGTTTATTATGTTTGGGTTCTAAAACAATCGATAAGACTCTCACTTCGCGATTGGTTTAGAGAAATCTATAGCCAGTGGTTGTCAATATTTTACGCATAACAAAATGTGACCCGATTTCAATGAAAATGATTCACTTATGTAAAAAGTACAAATAATGTTTTGTGAAAAATTTGTACGTGATGGAGAAAAATGGATGAAAAATCTGTACGTCATGGAAAAAAATGGATGAAAAATTTGTACTTGATGGAGAAAAATGGATGAAAAATCTGTACGTGATGGAGAAAAAAATGAATGAAAAATTTGTACGTGATGGATATCGTTTTCGGATTCAGCGTACAGGAATTACTGTAGAACATGTACAAATTTTCAAGATAATAAAACCATCGCAAGCCTATGTACTCAGCTAACGATGTTGATAACTAATACTGTTCTGAATACTTTTCTTTGCCTAGCTATCGACTAATTGAACATTGCCTCACTGATTCTCATATTTATAATGTTACCCTTGTTTCTAGCACTTCACAAAGTTTTTTGACCATTAATATTCACGGGTATTCTAGGTATTGTAGGATTGTTTTTATAAACTTAATTCATCTTGTGCCCTCAAGCTAACATCTAAATTAAAAGATCGAAAACATAGCTTACAACAGTTAGTTAATAAACTATCTTACACCTGTAAATAAAATACACTTCGTAACAGGTTTGGTTTGATCGTTTCTAAGCACAAAATTACACTACAAGCTATCTGTTACGTGCCCACCAGGCGTATCAAAACCCGATTTTTAGCGTAGTAAGCTTACATACCGTTGATTCACCGAGGAGAATTAATTATTCACTATAATGTTAAGGACTATAAATTTATTTTCAGCTAGTTATACTAAACTCACGTTACTATGAAGCATAAGGTTTCATTGTTATATACTTTATCTTACATACCTACATCTAACACATTAAGATTAACTTAGCCTGGTTTATTGTTATGCTGTCAGTAACAGTAGGGGGCAGACTACCGGGATTGTAGCTAAGTAAAAACGTCATTAGGCCTACACACCTACAATCAACGCATTCGGCTTAATTAAATCAGGTATTTAATGAGAGCGAATGTTTGGATGCAAGACAGATAGGCCTACAACAAGCACAATAACTCAGCTAATGACAATCTAATGGATGATTATAAGATCGTTAGGCCTACATATTTACGATTTGCACATTAGGCTTAAGCTAGCTCAGAGCGAGCAGGTCAGACAAACACTGATCACATTTTACTTACGATCAGTGTTGATTTTTTAATACCAAGTGTTAATGATCGACAGCAAGTTGTACTATTTTTTTAAGTAAATTAATTTTATATGATTGTACCGTACTTGACTATGGCAAAAATAGAAAAAAAAAAGGAAATGATTGGATAATAAATGTTACTGGATCTCAGCGTAGGTAGATTAGGCTAATAAATATAGCTAACAATGTTGGATTATGAACAAAAAAGGTGCATTAAGCTGTTTGTAACAACAAAGGTGTTTCAATTTCATTCTCTGAATTTTCTGTTGAGTATGACACCTAGTACGACATTGGGTCATTATTTGGTTCAGCTACTTGCCGAACATGAGATTAATGACAAAATGTTGAATAGGCCTACTGTCTACTTGTTAGTCTGGTAAAAAAAAATATTCTTGTTCTGTAAAATATACAATGTAGTTAAACTAATGTGTACAAGATTTATAAGGACTGTTCTCTATGTTAAATATTTGTCATGTAATTGCGAACTTTCGGCCCTCTTACCGGAGCCTTCCTCATGAACGTTAAAAAAGTGTAACCATCATCAAGACTTTTTATTCATCTTCATCATTCTTACCGAGCGGCAAGAGTGTTGTTTTCATCGCTCTTTGTGTGTGAAACGTTTTCTTTTGGCTTAGTACGATAATGGAGTGTCCCCACCCCACGAAGCAAATTATTAATTTTTGGCGAATGTAGGTCAAAAGCTAAGGCCGATTTAAAAGCCAACGTCATAACTATAAAATATGTTATTTGGATTTGATCAAATTCTATACAAAGGTTCCGAGTTTGACAAATTAATTAAATTTTAGTAAATGTAGCATAAAGGTCATTATTACTTTGAATATAAATAATTCATATTGTTGTCGATAGCAAAATTATATAAAAAAAGAGGATCTTTACAGGTAGACGTAGTATTATGAGGGTATGAGGATTTTTACGTGTAGACGTAGTTTTATGAGGGTATGAAGATCTTTACATGTAGACCTAGTTTTATGAGGGTAAGAGGATCTTTACATGTAGACCTAGTTTTATGAGGGTATGAGGATCTTTACATGTAGACCTAGTTTTATGAGAGTAAGAAGATCTTTACATGTAGACGTAGTTTTATCAGAGTAAGAGGATCTTTACATGTAGACCTAGTTTTATGAGGGTATGAAGATCTTTACATGTAGACGTAGTTTTATGAGGGTATGATGATCTTTACATATAGACCTAGTTTTATGAGGGTATGATGATCTTTACATATAGACCTAGTTTTATGAGAGTAAGAAGATCTTTACATGTATAACGTAGTTTTATGAGAGTAAGAAGATATTTACATGTAGACGTAGTTTTATGAGTAAGAGGATCTTTACATGTAGACCTAGTTTTATGAGGGTATGAAGATCTTTACATGTAGACCTAGTTTTATGAGGGTATGAAGATATTTACATGTAGACCTAGTTTTATGAGGGTATGAGAATCTTGACATGTTTATATATAAGTCACCTGTTCTCATTTATATTACTTATAGCAGAAAAAATAATGATAGAATGTAACCTTCTTCATACAGTGTTTGACTTTTGCTGTAACCAACCTAACATATACATCAAACAATTCCTAACCCTCTTAAAACAAGGTCTTATATATGTATAATGTAAGCCTTGCAGCTAAACATGAACAATAAATACCCCTTGAATTTTCGTATCGTTTTTTAGACATTATGATATTTAGCAGTTAATTATATATGTATAATGTAAGCCTTGCAGCTAAACATGAACAATAAATACCCCTTGCAGCTAAACATGAACAATAAATACCCCTTGAATTTTCGTATCGTTTTTTAGACATTATGATATTTAGCAGTTAATACAAGTTAAATAAATATATATAGGTTTTTATTAAGATTCAGATTGCCTCAACATGATGTGTTTTTTATAATTTCTTGCATTAGCTACACCCGAGCGTTTAATAATTATTCGAGATGTATTTGTGATAACATTACAGTGGCTATCTAAAAGATAAAAATAAGTCGCATGTTCAACTGCACAGATAAAATGTTGCCAACCTAACAGGATTATTGCTAGTGTTAGGACTATTTTTCGGGCTGATTTCCCTTGAGAACATTGCTATAGACTGTTACATTAGCTGTTCGCAAGACGAGTTATGTTTCTTTAACAGGAGAGTGAACCAGTAAATTATGCTAGGTATTTACAAAAACAGATTTTTGCTTTTTGGTCTTGATTAAAGACGCAATCAATCCTCATCTGTTTGTCCATAACCATTTTTTATAAACCTAAACGTACTAACGTAACACTATCATTATCAATCAGATAGTCAATCTTCTTTCAAGATAGAGACAAGAACGTGCGATATCCTTCATTTGATAACTTACACAAACATACTATTTAAATATCCATTATAACACATTTCGTTGACTAATGGATTGAATGATTATATTAGCTCTGATTTTATAAAAAAGAAGTTATTACTTTTGTCGTGGCTAAGGTATTGAAAAGTTTATGCTAGGATACTTGCACTTAGCATGTTAAGTGATGAGATCCCCATGAGACCCCCGAGAAAAGGGTGTTGGTGTGATTTAGGTAAATTATTTGACTGAGGAAAATAATAACAACAAAAATTGACTGAAATATTATTGTTCTGATCTGTGCTCCAAAATAGCTTTACCGTAATGATACAGTTAGCCACTATTAAATAGATAATTTTCTATGGTTTCATCAGTATTATTAGCTGCCAATATAACACAATTTTAATAATAATCATATTTTAAACATTGTTTACTTTCGGTCCCCCTGATTATTCGGTATTATCAGCTGCTTATACAACACACTTTCAACACTAATCATAATTTCAACAGTGTTTAGATCTGGCCTTCGGCTTCTTCAGAATTTCTAGCTGCTTTTACAAAACACTTTCAACACTAATAATCATCTCAATAGTGGTTAAATCCGGCTCCCGGTTTCTTCAGTATTATTAGATTCAGCAGCAACAGACTTTCAACACTAATACTCATCTCAATAGTAGTTAAATCCGGTTCCCGGTTTCTTCAGTATTATTAGATTCAGCAACTGACTTTCAACACTGATAATCATCTCAATAGTGTTTAAATCCGGCTCCGTTCTTTAGTATTATTAGATTCAGCAGCAACATACTTTCAACACTAATAATCATTTTAATAGTGGTTAAATCCGGCTCCCGGTTTCTTCAGTATTATTAGATTCAGCAGCAACTGACTTTCAACACTGATAATCATCTCAATAGTTG
>NW_013746533.1:0-2017 GCF_000517525.1 Limulus polyphemus
TTTTAATTCGCGCAAAGCTACACGAGGGTTATCTGCGCTAGCCGTCGCTAATTTAGCAATGTAGGACTAGAGGGAAGGCAGCTAGTCATCACCACCCACTACCAACTCTTGGGCTACTCCTTTACCAACGAATAGTGGGATTGACCGTCACATTATAACACCCCCACGGCTGAATGGGCGAGCATGTTTGGTGTGACGGGGATTCGAACCCGCGACCCTCAGATTGCGAGTCGAGTGCCCTAACCACCTGGCCATGCCGGGCCATTTGTATAAGTATTCAACCCCTTTCCTACGGCAACTCTAGATCAATTTAGGTGCAAAATATTAGTTTGAAAGGTAACAAAATTAGTGTATGTGTCTGTGTGTAATCTAAGTTGACTTCAAAGTAAACGCTTCTGTACAAGCCATAACTCACGTAGTGTTACAACCAACCAACCATGAAGACCAAGGAGTTTTTCAAACAAGATAGGTATAAAGTGGTAGAAAAGCACAGATCAGGAGAAAGTTACAAGAAAATTTCAAATTCGCTGATTATCCCTTTGAGTACAGTGAAGTCGATCATTAAGAAGTGGAATGTGCTTCGTACCACCCAGTCACTATCCAGATCAGGCCACCCTTCCAAAATAAGCAGCAGGTCAAGCAAAAAAACTGGTTAGGGATGCCACGGTGAAGCCAACAGCGACTTTGGAAGACATTTAGAAGGAGGAATGGAATTATTCTGGCCAAGTTCAACAAGCTTCACCCACATATTGAAGTTACTTCAGAGAAGACGTTTCGATCTGCTATCAAATATATTCGCCAGGGCTGTTGATTTTTAAATAGTGTTGCATTTCAGTCAATAGTTAACACCAGAAGTTGTACTGGAGTTACTAAACAAATGTAAAACAAAATAAATAATAAGTCAGGTGAAAAAAACAAAATTTCATTGACATTTAAGTGACTACTACGTAATATTAATGACAAAAAATATAATCCATTCAACTAAATTAATAGGAACATAATTTGTCTGAAAAACGAGAAGCTATTTACCATACTATTCTTTAAAACTTTATTACCAGATATTAAAAATAGAAGGCTTAATGCAATTCCAGATGACAATTAAAACTTGATTAAACATTATAAAAAGTGAGATCCTTCATCTTAACACAAACTAGGAGTAAGAAATTGAAATGTTTTAGTACTAATAACACTCTCACGAAGCATTTGCAATTGTGTCATTATGTATCTTTGTATATAGTCAAAGTAACTGAAGTTGTTTGGATTCTCACTTAACGTAGGATTATACCACATTTTTCTGTGATAACTATCTGGACACCACAAGATGGCGGAAGGATCCGTGTTTGATTGTAATTCTAGGAGTTTGGTCTGCAGGTTTATAAAGGATTGCGGTTGTGAATGCGTCGTTTTAATTCTCATTCCAAGGATGTTCATTTGTACTGAAATTACTATTTTGTTATTCGAGTACATTTAGTATAATATGAAAGTAATGAATTAGTAGTTCAGCTTATCAGAACCACTTCAGTATACGAATTGAGTTTCACTATAGTCAGTAAGAACTAATGGTTCCGCTTGTCAGAATCACTTCAGTACATGAATTGAGTTTCCCTATAGCCAATAACAGCTAATGGTTCAGCTTATCAGAACCACTTCAGTATACGAATTGAGTTTCCCTATAGTCAGTAACAACTAATAGTTCAGCTTATCAGAACCACTTCAGTACATGAATTAAGTTTCCCTATAGTCAGTAATAACCAGTGGCTCACCTTTTCAGAACCATTTCAGTACACGAAATGTGTTTCCCTATAGTCAGTAACAACCAGTGGCTCACCTTTTCAGAACCATTTCAGTACACGAAATGTGTTTCCCTATAGTCAGTAACAACTAATAGTTCAGCTTATCAGAACCGCTTCAGTATATGAATTAAGTTTCCCTATAGTCAGTAACAACCTGTGGCTCACCTTTTCAGAACACGAATTGTGTTTCCCTATAGCCAATTAACAACTAATGGTTCAAGCTT
>NW_013746534.1:0-1238 GCF_000517525.1 Limulus polyphemus
ATACTTATTGTTAAAACTCTATTGTTAACTTATATATATTGGTATATGTTAACAATTGTATTTATGTTGCCGTGGTTGCTAGTAGCGGGCTATAAAAGGTACAGGAATAAATATAATTAATTGACGTCATTTGAATCATTCACTGTGTTTATCTTAAAGTGTTTGGTTTCATAGAAACATTATGTCAGCATAAAATATATGCTGTTTTAAATATGTCAGTCGTTCAGTCAGCGGTCAATTTACGGGATTACAACGCTAAAATCTGTGGTTAGATACCTCGCAGATGACGGAGCGCACGTGGTCCATTGTGTAGCTTTGCGCGAAAACAATAGCTTTTAAGTATGGATTTTAATGACGTAAGACTTGTATAAGTATTTCACGAAGAATGTCTTACAGTCACGTGATTGTTTTGTTATCATGTAGAAATTAGGTATTCATTTCTACCAGGAGTATCGAAATATTTAATTCCAGCTTATATTAAACTGGAATTTTATTAAATTGCTTCAATCCAATATAATCCCAAGACGAGTCAGAGAAAACTAATATAACTAATTTAAGATTGGTTTCTACCGGCCTTGTAATTGATGCAGTGATGAGGAAAAATTGCATTGATAATAAATTATGGTAAGTTTTAGTTAGTATTTGACATAAAATGACTAATCTAACACAGCGGGGACTCTCTCCTCTGTGTTATGTTGAAGTTTATATACAAGTGTTTTGTTTTGATTTTACTGCCGACACCTCCAAGCGGCTTTTGATATAACTAATGATAAATTTCAAATATACAGGTAGACAGTTTCTGTTTGTTTGAAGTTAAGCACAAAGCTACGCAATGGGCTATCTGTGCTTTGCCCAACACGGGTATCGAAACCCAGTTTCTAGCGTTGTAAATCTGCAGACATACCGCTGTGCCACTGGGGAGCTAGCTAGAAAGACCCAGTAAAAACAAATAAATCTAAAATTTATAATTTATGTGACATTCGCAATCTTTGACTTTAGACTTTCAACATTCAGTTATTACACTTGATATTACATAACGATCAACTAACTCCATTCTGTAGTATTAATGTCGCACAGAATGGAGTTAGTTGATCGCTATGTAATATGGTATTAATGTCGCAGCATTCATTTTCCCCGATCCAAAAAAAAAGAAAAGAAAGCGCTAGTCGTCCCTAATTTTAAAGTGATAGACTACAGGAAAGACATCTATCCAGTCAACCCAGTCAACATACAACTAA
>NW_013746535.1:0-1619 GCF_000517525.1 Limulus polyphemus
TTGGACAGTCCACAACTAAAGATACAAGTGAAGAAAGCACACCCCTCTACTATGCAGGATGCAATGGCCAGAGCTCTTGAATTTGAATCCTACGTTAAGTCCAGCACAGAGGTACCGAGGTTGGTACAGTCATCAGGATTCAAGGCCAGAAAAGTTCAGCTTTCAGAGAGGTTTGAGGGATTTTGCTGGCACTGTAACAAACCTGGGCACAATAGAGCTCAATGCTGGAAACTTCAACACAGGGAACATGCCATGGCAGGAAAGGCTGCTACCCAGAAAGATTGTTGGAACTGTGGAAAGCAAGGACATACGAGGAGCCAGTGTAAGAATAATATTACCAATAAGTCAGCCTCAAGAAGACCAGTAGTGGTTGGTGTTGAGGGACACTCACCAACCCCCATCATGAAAGTCCCAACAGCTAAGTGTAAAATGCCAAGCACACACAGTGTCTATGTGACAGGAAAGCTGGATGGCCAAAGGTGCAACTTTGTCATAGATTCTGCATCTCAGCAAACCCTTGTGAGCATCAAGGCGTTAGATCACGAAAAAGTACCAGAAGCCATACAGAAGCTTTGTGGTGTGACAGGATATTCTGCAAGGTTGTGGGGACCAGTGTGGGTAACTATTGAGCTCATGGGCATGAAGGACAGACACAAACTATACTTGGCTGACATTGAAGACGAATGCATATTAGGATTGGACTACTTACTACTGAGGAAGTTTGTAATTAATTTTGATAAAATGACGTTTGGGAACAACAAAAGCCAAGTTCCGGTAACTGTAAAAAGAGAGGTTGAACAAATTAGGTGTCATCAAGCTGAAGTCAAAGTGACTGAAGGAGTTGATGATCGTGAAATTGAATCAGGTATAGATATTAAATCAGAGCATGAAGCCACTACATAAACTCCAGCAAAGTTGATGTTTGGTCGGGAACTTCGGTTGCTAGTGGATCTGTTAACAGGACGCCCACCTTATGAAGAGTTGCCTGAAAATGTGTCAGAGTTTGTGAAAGTGTTATCAGAAAGGATGGATGATATTCACCACCAAGTTTGTTCAAACTTGAAAACGTCTGCTGATTCGATGAAGTCATCTTATGATAAGAGATCTACTGAAGTCAGTTTTGTACCAGGAGACAAGGTATGGTTGTATAGTCTCAGGAAGACCAAAGGGAAGTCTCCTAAGTTGTCTTCTCCATAGGAAGGCCCATATGACATAGTGGATCGTCTATCAGACGTGACTTTTCGGGTAAAATGTGGTCGGCGAGGTAAGCCAAAGGTGGTGCATGCCAACAGGTTTTGGCATTATCACGGTCCAGGACATTTCAGTTGGGATGAAGTGAACAATGGAACAAATGACGCTGCTGAAGACGTGTCACCTGAAAAAGCCACTGTCGAAGAAGAAACTCTACTCGGTTTTGAGAAGGGAAACAGTGAAGCCCTTGATGAAGTTATACCACTGATGTGACTGTTACAGATGATAGGACATTTACTGATGAAGCAGATGAATCCCACATGAAGCAGAAGCCAACGAGACGGAGACCAGTACGGAAGAAGATACGTCCCGTAAAATTAAGAGACTTTGTTGAATTGTAATTTTGTGTTTGTAATTCTGTACAGTTA
>NW_013746536.1:0-1751 GCF_000517525.1 Limulus polyphemus
AACTGCTCCTAACTGGGTCAAGGTCGGACTCGTCCGTCTGTGGGTCTACGTGCGAGCAATTACTTGCAGTTTCTGAAAACTCTATCTCTAGGAGACTATTTATCAGGAACCGGGCGATAGTTTTAGCAATGCGGGATAGTGAGTATTTCGCTGGAGTATGGACGTAACAGCTGGTTTATGAAAATGGGTTAACACGTGGTTCCGTACTTATACGAGCCACTCCAATGACCAGGGCATAATGTTGGGTTGGAACAACTGAATCTGGGCCAGGTATGGAAGTGTGCGCTTGGTTACGTAGTAGAGAAATTGGGCGGAGTCTTAACCTGTGCTCCGAGCTAAGTTCCAGATGAGCGTGTAGAGAAGTCTGGCCTAAGTTGTTTCGTCAAGGTCGTCAATTCTGGCAACCTGCCACTGTAACTAATAAGGAATGAGCTAGCTGTCAACAAGATCCGCCACTTTAATCTTGTAACGGGAATCGAGTCTCTTGTTCTAGTGTTTCCATGGGGACGAGGCATTTCTTGACTGGTTGAGCTTTCGTATTATCCCAAGATAAATACGCCCGGCATGGCGAGGTGGTTAGGGCGCTCGACTCGCAATCTGTGGGTCGCGGGTTCGAATCCCCCGTCTCACCAAACATGCTCGCCCTTTCAGCCGTGGGGGCGTTATAATGTGACGGTCAATCTCACTATTCGTTGGTAAAATAATAGCCCAAGAGTTGGCGGTGGGTGATGGTGACTAGCTGTCTTCTCTCTAGTCTTACACTGCTAAATTAGGGACGGTAGAGCAGATAGTCAACTAAACAAGGGCTATTAATATATCATAAATGGTGAATCCAAGAATTTCCGCTAAAAGTTACAAAATACCATGTCTTAATGATCCGGACAACTGTAAATGGGAAAACCCTAACCAATCCCATTATTAATCCTGTTCCTTTTGCAGCCAATCAGAGTAAGGACTGAGAAATGTGAAAGCTGCTCATTGTGAGACATCTTAATGACTTGGATTTTATTCAAACAAAAATATAATTTCAAGAAAACATTCTACAAAATATAAAATTCACACTTTAGAGTTTCCTAATTTATTTTCTATGTCTCGCGCCTTATTCTTTTATAATAATATAAAAACCTTTGCTGCCAAACCCATCTGTCTGACATCCTTTCGCTCCCCAAATTCTAATATCCTGGAGTCGAGACCTATCATTATATACAGTTTTTCTCCCTGTATGTGTGTGTGTGTGAAACATATAATCATGAAGCTGTCCAATAACTACTTAAAATTAGATTCGCAAAGCTATAAATCGGTTTGTTTTGATTTTTTGTTGTTATTAAGATAAACAATGGGATATCTATATCTATCTATCGAAACCTTATTTTTATCGTCGTTAGCTTGAAGACTTACCCCAAAGCTAGTGAAAGGGTCAGAAGGCGTGTTTGTCATAAACAGACAGATGGGAATGGTTTAATTGTTTATAATCAATAGACACATCCAACACAAGGGGATGGTTTAATTGTTTATAATCAACAGACACATCCAGTACAAGGGAATGGTTTAATTGTTTATAATCAATATACAGAAGGGAATGGTTTAATTGTTTATAATCAATAGACACATCCAACACAAAACACAAGGGAATGGTTTAATTGTTTATAATCAATAGACACATCCAGTACAAGGGAATGGTTTAATTGTTTATAATCAACAGACACATCCAACACAAGGGAATGGTTTAATTGTTTATAATCAACACATAC
>NW_013746537.1:0-974 GCF_000517525.1 Limulus polyphemus
GTGAAGTGAGATTCAGTTGTCATAGTCTTTAGGAATCTAGAATCATTGATGAAAACACACACTGGGGCTATTTTTCAAATAAACTCGATATTTAAAGTTTAATCATTTAACGTGATGTGTTTGGTAATAATATTATCCTTTTGTAGAAGCTAAAATATTTCCTTATCCTTTATATCTTTGAATATCAAATAAACCAAGTGGAAAATTAAGAAGATAAATTTTCCACTTCAAGTTTTTAAAATAAATTATATTTATATTTTATAATAAAGTTCATAAGTTTAAGGATAAATATTAAATAAATGAGTAATATTATGATTAATTTGTATAATGTGGCAAAAACATTATATTCTTTGAATAATAAAAATAATTCTTAGTTTGACTAAACTTCATTCTATAAAAAGATCGTAGCTTCACATTTATAGAATTAAAGCTAACTATTCTGCTCGTAGAAAACTCTAATGTTTTAACAGTTTATTTGGAGTCCTTTGTTAAAGGATAAATACATAATATTTATTAACATTTCCTCAACATAAAGCACAATAGATGCAATGGAGAAGAAGTAGGTTTAGGTTTGCCACACCGCAAGACACTGACTATGGCTATATATGTATATAATCACGTTCTTTCTACAAGAAATGTTGAAAGTAGTCAATAGTTAAATTAAAAACTAACAGATAATATAAGTAGTCTATTAATTCGTGATTTCATGCTTTGAACATTTTATGATATCTTAAACTGTTAACCAGATGCAGCAAAATGGCAATAATTTGTTGACTTGCTACATCATTTGTATCACTAGTTTCTTCTTATCTTATGATATCGTCTGAGGGTTGAGTTAGCTGAAGTGGAACATGTAGTAGGATTTTCGAAAAGATATGACAGTTCGTGAATATTGTAATAAACGAGTTAATTGTGGGTTACGTAGAAGTTCTCATGCATTAGGTATTAACTTCACGATGAAATTAAGGAGTCTT
>NW_013746538.1:0-1622 GCF_000517525.1 Limulus polyphemus
ATTCATCACCACTAGCAAGGCTTGCTTAGAATCTCTGTGTTAAGTCTTTAATAGCAATTAGACGCCAACACATTTAGAAAGTGATGTATACACGTTCAATTTAAATTTTTTTTATATTAGATTATTTTCATGACCAATTTTATCAGCTTGAGCTGAGCTTTATATAATGGTTAACCTGCTAAACTATAGATTTCTGGGTTCTATGAGACCTTTATATAATGGTTAACCTGCTAAACTATAGATTTCTGGGATCGAATCTCGTCACCACAAAAACAATCTGTTTATTTACTTCGGGGTTGTGGATGCATGATGAGGGGGGGAGTAAAATTCGGGGTTGTGGATGCATTATATGGGTGACAGTATAATTTGGGGTTGTGGATGCATTATATGGGTGACAATATAATTTGGGGTTGTGGATGCATTATATGGGTGACAGTATAATTTGGGGTTGTGGATGCATTATATGGGTGACAATATAATTTGGGGTTGTGGATGCATTATGTGGGTGACAGTAATATCTAGCTCTTCGGTTCCAGTAGATGAGCCCAAGAGTTGGCGGTTTGTACTGTTTATTAGCTATCTTCCTTCTAAAATCTTTTCTCGAAACTAGTCCTCAAGCGGGTCATAGGTAAGCTTCCGACTTAGAACGCTAAAATCCGAGATTCGATTCCCTTTGCCGGACAGATCGCTAAAATTCACGAGCAAACCAAAAAAACATGAAGCGTTAACGTAAGATAATTTTGACAAACTTGTATCTACGTCAGTGAGAGATGAATATTAAAAATTTCAAAGTTCATCATTTTCAATAGGCACCAGTTTTATAGTTTGAAATACCATAAAATTCCTCGTTTGTGCTATTATGTGTCTTTAAAATTGATTTTGAACAAGAACGTTTACATCTTTCACGATTTGTTAAAATGCCGAAGTCCAATGTCGAGCTTCACCTTCGTGTATCTTTATAGACGATCATAAAGTCAAGGGTCTTAATAATTAAAACATTATAGCATAATAAACGGTCCACGTGCTTGGTTTTCGTATTATTTATTGGCTATTACGTTTGTTCTTGTTAACTTTCGATGTTTACAATCAAATGAAGAAAGAATGTGTCAAATATGTTGTGTGATACTATTTGTATCGAATACAAAATTACTGGTAAGTTAATCTTTACATACTTGGACGCGCTTTATTTCATGAAAAAATATATTTATTTATAGTAACGTTTGATATCTAACATCATGATCAACCTTAGCCGCAGTCTGCTATAAAAACTGGTCTCAGTGAACATAGAATACAAGAAAAACAACCAATTCTCACGTGACATTTCCCGGTCTTCGCGGCAATGCCATAATTTCTGAAAATGAGTAGAAAGAGGTAATAGTCAGGTCGGTAAGCTTAGTTTTATAGTATGACTTGTTTATCTTTCGCCATGTGGGGTAAAGAAACCGAAACCTAATCAGTAAACTACTAAGTGAATTGTGAGATAAAAAACTCATCTGCGTGTTTTTGTTTTTTAAATTATAATAAATAATTAAAAACAACGTTTTGTATTTACACAATAAAAACTTTTATTGAAGCCGTACGGCTTCCACAGTAAAATAGAAATATCACTCTACACGTACATG
>NW_013746539.1:0-1616 GCF_000517525.1 Limulus polyphemus
GGTACTCTTCAAAGTGCCTTACACAGAGATGAACCTTACACTGTTTACAAGTCAACTTAATTAAACCTGTGTGGAGGCACAATCTGCACCTTTTTTTTTCTTCAGCAAATGCTGGAAAATGCTTCCCAGGTGAGAGCCATTCATGTGCATCTACCAGAACTGGTGAATGGATACTTGACAAACAAGAAGGCCCTCCTCTACTTTCAATTAGAGGTTTCACGAGAGATTCCAATAATTGTAAACGGAAGTCCTTCTATTTGTACTTGCTATTTTTAGTTACCTGTTTGAAAAGAATAAAAGAATTAACAATAGACAGGTCAACAAGTCTAAAGAAAAGTTTCTTATACCATTTCACAGTTTTACGTGGAATGGAGTAATAGCTTAGAAATTGATCATTAAGATCAACCCCTCCCATAAATTTGTTGTAATCATGTCACCTTATCTTCTTATCACTTCTTTTACTGTAGCATTATGCATTGTAGAAAGAGCATAAACATCTCTTTTATCAATCTACTTCACAGCAGTCATTGAGCCACAGTTGAAAAACAATGACTCTCCCCTTTTTAACTTACCTGGACACATGTTTGTGAAGTGGGCCCTGTCCTTCCTACAAGTACCACAAGCATAAGTACCAAGTGAAAGCAACTTATCAAACAGAGTTGGGGAAGTATAAAAGTTATCAGTAAAAAGAGAGTGTTCCCTTCCAAGGTACTTTTCCATCAGAGTCATTACAACTATGCTAGCTAAGCCCTTGGAAAGTACAGTATCCAGTCACGGCTTCTGCCAGAACCCAAAGCTTGATTCCGCACTTGGTAGGCTTGCTAGGTAGATATTGCTTGAAAGAAACATTTGCTCATCAATAGAAAATTCTCTAGAAGGGTTATAGTGAGCTGTAAAAGCTGTTAGTAGATAATCAAGCACAGGTCTGACTTTGAAGAGTTTATCATGCTTAGGATCAGTTTTAGGAAGATTATTAGTATTGTCATTGAAATGAAAGAAGCGAGCAATAGTTAGGAATTTTTCTCTGCAAAATATTGAAGAAAACCAGGGAAACTGAAGTTAACGAGTGGTAGACCAGTAATCTGTAATAGATGGTAAGTGAGTTATACTCATAGAAATAGTTAAGCCAATAAAAGCTAAAATTTCTTCAGGAGTAACATCACTGTATTTCAGCAGTTTCCTTTTCTTCCTGACATCGTTTTTTAAGTGTTCCACTTGTTGGTGTGCAAATCTATTTGTTTCTTCAACAATTTTGGTAACAATGCTGAGAGAAAAAAAAAAGTAGAAAAAATCAAGTGGAGTCTGACACCTACTTGCTTGACGGGAAACAGGCTCTCCTCGGATGAAGTCCTCCAACAATCTGGGCTGCTCATCTTTGAGAACTTTCCATTTCCATTCTGCACTACAGGCCAGGGGCTTTTCTTGTGTCTTCTTGCCTCTAGCCATTTTGGAAGTTGATGTAGTGCTGGTCATGGGAAGATCACTAATCTCAGATTGTTGGTGGTCATGAGGAGAGTCTTCTTCCCTTGAAGGTAAGTCAGGCTCCTCAAACAAATTTGAGTCCAGCAAAGCCGGTTCTTCCTCCTCTCCAACTTTGTTCTTGGTTTCTTCAATCT
>NW_013746540.1:0-3605 GCF_000517525.1 Limulus polyphemus
GTTAAAAAAAAAAAACGTCTTTAAATGTTAACTCATAAAGATATCTATATTATTTTCTGTTATAAATATATAAAAAGTGTAGATGTCCATTGATAATGATTATTAAATTTAGCTAAGAATACTCAAAGCTAGAAACAGTCACTTAAAATTATATAAAGTATTGTACCTCATTTATTTACAATTCTCAAATGAAAATTTTTGACATGTGAAACATAATACACAGTAAACGATATAATAATTCTTTCTGCTACTAGGTTATATTTAAAAATTGTGTTAATGTGTATGATGCAATGAAAAATCCCCAACGGTTTATGTTGGAAAAGGTAATGAAGAACATGAGGAAACATTTCAAAATGTGGAAGAAAAGATGTTACTAGTACTACTAAACCTTTTCACTTACACGTTACAAAAGCAGTGAAGAAATAACATAAATTTGCTAAAACCTTTACAAATTACAGGTCCTTTTGCACATCAATCACAAATACGTTAAATATAAGTACCAGATGAAGCACATATAATTATAACTTTAAAAACATCAACACATTCAAACAAGCCAACATAGTTAAAATTGCTTTGCCAAAGAACTGTAATCTTATTTCATTTCTGCTGGTAAAGTAAGCCAACAAAGTGGTGTCAACAAAATATTGGGCCTCCCAAGGTAATTATTAGGGCACGTGCCACCTAAGTGGTGTCTATTTCAACGTTCAAAATTAGTTATGCTGGAATCTGTCGAGTCTAAAACAGCGTTGCTAATATTTATCACAATAATTCTTTTGTCAGCGACTCCAATATTTAGGTAATCAATTGTCATCATATCAAAATGTTTATATAAAATTTAAACCAAAAAGAAAAAAAAACATCGAACCAATACTAAAGTGTACTAAACAAAACTTGTATCGTTTTTATATGTCCATGGAAATATGCATGGTCGCAGTTGGTTTAAAGAAATCAGATAAGCACATCAAATATTGTCTACATAGCGGCTTATTATACGACATTCTAGTTTGCTACCTAGTTCGTCTCCAAACTTGTAATACTAAAATCTGGGGTTCGATTCATAGCGGTGGACACAGCGCAGATAGCCCATAGTAGAGCTTTGCACTAAAAAGAACAATAACCAGTTAAACGCTCTTTTCTTTTTCGTCTGTAGATGGTGACTTTATAATCGTACTAACAATGGCTGGAGACGGCTTGAATGGGCAATGAAAAAAACTTTAATATATGTTTAACATAACAGCAAATGTACGACGTTTCGACAAGGTTTTGTCATCATCAGGTACAAGTATCCATTCAAGCCGTCTCCAGCCATTATTAGTCTCAAAATGGGTTCCTCGTCATCGAATTTATAATCGTACGTTAATAAAGTGTTTCTTAATGTTTACTTAACAGGTTAGAAAAAGGAAAAACGAAATTTATAAGTTAAAAAACGACAAATCTTTGTTACGGCGTCAATACAATGTATAAACAAGAAACTTACTTTTCACTTTGTTCTAATTGTATTAATAATTTTCGGGCGACATCTATCTCAATAGTTATTAAATGATGTAATGTGTCTAACTCGGAGGGAAAAGTACCGTTACTAGGCCGAGTAAAATAATTTAAGCTTTTCATGCACACGATATTTTTCTACGAGTTATACACATATTTATCATTTTACTCGTGTATAACTTCATGTAAAACTAGTTTATAAACTTATATTTGCTCTATTTTAAAGCTCCACACCCTTCATTGATATAATGGCACTGAAATAATATTCAATATCTCAAAATTAGCTGTAAATAAAAGAAAAGAGTGCTATCGAAACATTCTAAATTACTTTGCCGGCCTACTACAGAAAGGGGAATTCCCTCAGAGAAGTCCGGGGACGACCCGTTTCTTGTAAGATAAATAAGCTGGGATGTACGGTAACTTGGTAAAGAAGCGTTCGCACAGTGGCTATGCTTGCTGTGAAAGTTTCCAAAGTAAGTATTCACAGTTGTTATTACCGCAATGATACCTTAGTCCTATCATAATACATGATATTAAATATAAATATTGTGCGAGCTTATTTTTGTATTCCCTCTCTTTCCAGTTAACATCTAGGCTAAAGTTAAAACCTGACAAAGTCCGCATTATAAAATGTTTTAGGCTCTTACTGAGACTTGCACTGTAAGTTTGTCAAGAGTGACCAAAATAATATTTTTTATCATTTTTAAAATCCACAAAACAGGAATTTCATATATTTTCTGGTATCATCTATGGATGATTACTTTTTGTTCTTCTATCAACATTACAAATTTAGAGACAGTTTATGATTTAGTGTTTTTCTTGAGAGTTTCGTTGTCGAATCTGCTTCTAATGGAAGAAAACTCCGATTTTTCAAAACATAACATTCGGCTTAAATTTAAAATTGGATAATTCTTTTAAAAATGTAACTTACGTTTTTCCCATGGACGTTGAACATACTGCAAAATAAACTTTTAAATTTAAAAATTTGCATTTCGATCAGTTATATTCTCAATTTAAAAACAATAATATAGCACGCTAAAACAAACTGTGCATGCCATGACCTCTTACAGATTTTTAAAAGATTTCCTACTTGACCCCACCAAAGCGCCCTCACACGTTGAGCAACAAAGTTCACAAATGATCCTAGACTGTTGAGAAAACTGGATTTGATGTTTGAAGTTGAAAAAAAAGCTCTATTCTTAGTTGAGGTCTTAATATACGTTGAAGGTGAACTTTTATAAAAACGCTGATGATTATGATGTTTAAAATTCGTAACCGTAAGCCTGTAAATGCAGAGAAATCGTTACTTGTAGCTTCGGGAAGTCTTAGTTCAGAAACCTTAATAGATGTAGTTGTTGTTCAACTGTTTTATTCATGGTAGAATCTACAAATTTCTTCCTGAAGGAATTAAGTTTTAAAACGTATTCTAGTCAGAGTAACTCTTGGTCAAGAAATTCACAGGAAATGGTGATTGGATGTTAAAAATTTCAAGACGATTTATAGTACGGTGCGTTTAGACCTCAACTGAGTGAATCGCTTGAATATACTTCTGTGCAATGTTAAGAAAGTTGAAATAAGTAAATATAAAAATTACTAAGTTTTTTTCTTCTTCTTGAGTTTTTGCTAGATTCTGGTGTAGGTACATCAGAAAGTATAAAAACATGAGGGGGGAGTCAGTGGTAATGGATTTACATTCAATAAAAACGTTCTAAGATATTATTCAACAATGCCACACAATAACAAGTATTGTATTCTATATACAAAATGTAAATTAAATTCGTTGTGTACTACAAAATCCCAAATCATACAAACAATACGAATGTTTCACAGTATACACATTAACCATATATGTAAAAGTTACTAGCATTGTACTGTTTACAGATTTAGAAGAATGGGTATCTTTTTTGTTGTTGTGTAATAATAATTAATAAAGTTCTGATTTATTCAAATTCACTCGTGATATGTTTTTGTACCTACAGGAAAAATGTACCCAATTGTTAAAGATGCTTACAAAAAAACCTGTAAGATAATATAATAAACGTTTCTTGGTTTTAAATTTACAACGTGCCTAAATTAATAATATAAAATAGTTTATTTTTAGCCTAATTACTTTAGTA
>NW_013746541.1:0-779 GCF_000517525.1 Limulus polyphemus
AATAGAAACAATAAGTACAAGGATCAACATTCCTTTTTCCAAACTAAAAAACAATAAGTACAAAGGTCAACAAAAAATAATCGGTTCAATATTCTTTATTCCAAACTATAGAAACAAAAACTATAAGGCTCAAAATTCCTTATTCCAAACTCTAGAAACAATAAGTACGAGGCTCACAATTCATTATTCCAAACTATAGGAATAATTAGTACAAGATTCAAAATTCACTATTCACTATATGTACATGGTTCAACATTCTTTATTTTAAACTATAGAAACAATAAGTACAAGTATCAACATTCCTTATTACAAACTATAGAAAAATAATTATAACGCTCAAAATTCCTTATTCAAAACTATAGATAAAATAAACACATGGCTCAACATTCCTTATTCCAAACTGTAGAAACAATAAGTACAAGGCTCAACATTCCTTCTTCCAAACTATAGAAACAATAATGACATGGCTCAACATTCCTTATTACAAACTATTGAAAAAATAAATACAAGGCTCAACATTTCTTATTCCAAATTATAGAAACAGTAAATACAAGGCTCAACTTCCTTATTCCAAACTATAAAAACAATAAGTACAGGCTCAAAATTCTTTATTCCAAACTATAGAAAAATAAGCACAAGGCTCAATATTCCTTATTTCAATCTATAGAAACAATAAGTACAAGGCTTACATTCGTTATTCCAAACTAAAGAAAAAATAAGTATAAGGCTCAAAATTCTTTTTTCCAAATTATAGAAAAATAAGTATAACGCTAACATTC
>NW_013746542.1:0-862 GCF_000517525.1 Limulus polyphemus
GGTACTGGTGGAAGTTAGACCTACATTTTGTTGGGGGGTACACCGTCTATGTAGTTTAACTTCAAATTCGCCTGCCTCACATGATTAAAAAAAGTAAAAAAAAAAAAATTAGAGCAGATGTGGGTGCTCTAGCCCACAACATCCTACAGCTTTACTACCTTTCGCTGTCTGTAACCAGATGCGGGAAGGTGGTTGGTCACAAGAAAAAATAATAATTAAAAGAAGAAAGAATTATAGAATACAATACATCAATGGGGGAGACGGAAAACTATCCTTGAAGTTAGCATTCAAGCCCCAATATGATATAGAATACAATACATCAATGGGGGAGACAGAAAAACTATCCTTGAAGTTAGCATTCAAGCCCCAATATGATGTTTGGACCAAGATGTTAAGGTATTACTATAGTAAGTCAAACCAAAATTATTAGTATAGCTCCCATCCTCTACCCTGTATTCTGATTTTTTTAATTGTCAGCTTCTAAATAATACACACATATATAGAGAGAACAATTTGTATAAGTTTCTCAGGAAAAGTTGTTGATTTCACACAATTTTTATCGTTAAACATATTTCAACATTAACATTTTGACCATTCCCTTTGTTTAATTCAACTTTACCTTTCACAGGATACAGGCTAGTCCATAACTCATCATTAAAATATTGTGAAACTCATTACTTCAACAACAAATGGAAATGAGAAAAAAAAACTGAAAGAAGATTGTGAACTAAGGTGATTTACAAGAATGAATTTTAATGTTTGTGATTCCTATTAATTTGTTAGTATTTTAAAAAGGTTGTACGGTTAAATAATCAACAGCAATAAGTTAGTTACATCAATTCTACATATGTAACAAATTATT
>NW_013746543.1:0-629 GCF_000517525.1 Limulus polyphemus
TATATTATATTAGCACGTCATTACAGTCCACATTGTCACATAAAGTTATTGAAACTAAGTATATTATATTAAGACATCATTACAGACCAAGTTATCACATCTAGTTAATGAGGTTAAGTATATTATATTAACACGTCATTAAAGTCCACGTTACCACATCTAGTTATTGAGGTTAAGTATGTTATATTAACATGTTATTACAGTACATGTTGCCACATCTAGTTATTGAGGATAAGTATATTATTTTAAAAACGTCATTACATTCCACGTTGCCACATCTAATTTTTGATGTTAAGTATATTATATTAACATTTCATTAGAGTTCATATTTCCACATCTAGTTATTGAGGTTAAGTTTAATATATTAACACGTCATTACAGTCCACGTTACCACATCCAGTTATTGAGGTTAAATATATTATATTAACACGTCATTACAGTCCATTTTACCAAATCTAGTTATTGAGGTTAATTATATTATATTAACACTTCATTACAGTCCATGTTACCACATCCAGTTATTGAGGTTAAATATATTATTTTAACACGTCATTACAGTCCACGTTACCACATCTAGTTATTGAGGTTAAGTAAATTATGTTAACATGTCATTACAGTCCACTTTGCCT
>NW_013746544.1:0-1598 GCF_000517525.1 Limulus polyphemus
GAAGTTAAATATATTATATTAGGACATCATTACAGAACACGTTATCACATGTAGTTAATGAGGTTAAGTATCTTATATTAACAAGTCATTACAGTCCACGTTATTAAATTCAGTGATTGAGGTTAAGTATATTATGTTAATATGTCATTACAGTCCACGTTGCCAAATCTAGTTATTAGGTTAAATATATTATTTTAACATGTCATTACAGTCCACGTTGCCACATCTAGTTATTGAGTTTAAGTATATTATATTAACACGTCATTACAGTCCACGTTACCACATATAGTTATTGAGGTTAAGTATAATACATTAACACGTCATTACAGTCCACGTTACCACATCTAGTTATTGAGGTTAAGTATATAATATTGACATGCCATTACACTCCACATTGCCACATTCAGTTATTGTGGATAAGTATAATACATTAACACGTGATTACAGTCCATGTTACCACATCTAGTTATTGATGTTAAGTTTATTGTATTAACATGTCATTAAAGTTCACATTTCCACATCTAGTTATTGAGGTTAATTATATTATATTAACATGTCATTAGAGTACACATTTCCACAACTAAATATTGAGGTTAATTATATTATATTAACATGTCATTAGAGTACACATTGCCACATCTAGTTTTTGAGGTTAAAATATATTATATTAATATATCATTACAGTCCACGTTACCACATCTAGTTATTGAGGTTAAGTATGTTATATTAACATGTCATTACAGTTCACGTTGCCATACCTAGTTATTGAGGATAAGTATATTATATTAACACGTCATTACAGTCCACGTTCAGACATCTAGTTTGAGGTTTATTATATTATATTAACATGTCATTAGAGTTCACGTTACCACAGCTAGTTATTGAAGTTAAGTATATTATGTTATCATGTCATTACAGTCCACGTAATCACATCTAGTTATTGAGGTTAAGTATGTTATATTAACACGTCATTACAGTCCACGTTACCATATCTAGTTATTGGGTTTAAGTATATTATATTAACATGTCATTACCTTCCACGTTGTAATATCTAGTTATTGAGTTTAAGTATATTATATTAATATGTCATTACAGTCCACGTTGCCACATCTACTTATTGAGGTTAAGTATATTATATTAACATGTCATTAGAGTCCACATTGTCACATCTAGTTATTGAGGTTAAGTATATTATATTAACACGTCATTACAGTCCACGTTAACACATCTAGTTATTAAGGTTAATTATATTATATTTAATGACGTGTTCCAGTCCACGTTACCACATCTAGTTATTGAGTTTAAGTATATTATATTAATATGTCATTACAGTCTACGTTGCCACATCTAGTTTTTGAGGTTAAATATGTTATATTAACACGTCATTACAGTCCACGTTACTACATCTAGTTATTGAGGTTAAGTATATTATATTGACATCTCATAACACTCCACGTTGCCACCTATAGTAATTATGGATAAGTATATTATATTATCACGTGATTACAGTCCACGTTACCACATCTAGTTATTGAGGTTAAGTATGTTATATTAACACGTCATTACATTCCACGTTACTACATCTAGTTATTGAGGTT
>NW_013746545.1:0-1618 GCF_000517525.1 Limulus polyphemus
GGAACAAGATAGTTCTAGAAACTAGAGGGCGTGAGAATAGTCACGTGATCTCGATGACGCAACACTACTTTCGTTTCACCATAATGCCTACAAGAAAGCGTAGTTTAAATGGCGTGTGTGAATACGTTCTTTCTAAATTTTTGGTTGCATGAAAATCTTCTCATTCAATAGCTAATGTTATTTTTATAGTTAGGATATAGTGAACTAACTTTTTAAGGTTTTAGGCTAATGAACGAAGTTGAAACTTTCGTAATGAAAGACGTTTTATTGATATTACCGTGTTTCTAGTTTTTATTATAAAACTTCGTTTTCCACCTGAAGAATTGATTACCAACTGTTTAATGAATATATTACAGATTTGTTCCTTATTTATAAAAGGTAAAATTGAAAACTGTGGCGTGTGTGTCACAGATTATATATCCAATTTTACGGTTGGTGAAAATGAAAGAAATCTGTAATATAATCATCGTTAGGCTATGTTTTTTATCATTCCTACTGTACTGAATCGGTGGATACTCAAGTGATTATCTAGTGACGACAATAGATCGTACCGGTACTCAGGCTAACACGTCATGTGAACGAGATTACATTCAGAAGATTACGCCTACACAACACCGGCCGCTGGTTTCACTGCCCTCTTTTATTGATCGTTACCGGTAAGAAGAACGCTCCCTACGTGAACAATGAACCTTTTATTTTAAATCGACCTTAGCTGTATGTGACACCGATCATATGTTAGGTTTTTACAGATATGAACGGTGGGAAAACGGACCTTAATCCTACTTACAAAAACACTGTTTTAGCAGAGACACCTACCTAGACAACCAAAAATTAAGCCAGTAATAAATATAGATAATTCGTTATACCATTCTTAATTACAGTGATTATACTAATTTATTTATTAGTTGGGTACCCTTGCTGAAAGCGATATTTTTTGTTGTAATTCATAGTTATACGGTTTTTAAATGCGATGTTATCGAACTTAAACCATGTTTTTTGATATCAAAATTTCAAAACTTTTTCTTGTGGTTTTGTATGCACGTGTGAGTTAGGAGTGGAGTTTATGCAAGGTTTTCCTCGTGGATTTTTAGACAGATTTGAGTAAGGAGTAAAGTTTATTGGTGGATATTTAGGCATTTTAAAACAAGAGAGAAACATATACTAAGGAAGGGCAGTGTTACGACAGCGGAAGTCGCGTGACGCTGGGAGCATGCGCGCTGGAATTTCTCGAGTAATCATGAATTTCCTAGTGTGTTCGAGACGCTCTCTTTTTTAGTATATAAACCTGGCAGAGAAAGCCTGCGGGATGGATGAATGAAGAGAGTTATGGGTAACTTACGATTATGTTTCGAGCTAGTGTGTGTTTTCGAGCTTGTGAATCGCTGTGATTTATAGCGTGTATTATAAGTTTAAAAAGACAAGAAACGTATTGACTGTGGTAATTCTTTGTATTACAAAGTTGTATCGAGGAAGAATAAATTGGGTTAATTAAGAAAAGACTTGTATCGCTGAAGTTTCTCGGAAAGAATTTCTACCGGAAATTAACAAACAAGCAGATAGTAACAGTACTATGTGTTTGCTGCCTGGAGGATAAGTTGGCCACACCTTAGCCCGATGA
>NW_013746546.1:0-1619 GCF_000517525.1 Limulus polyphemus
CTTTGTTATGGTTTTGTTTAGTTAACTTATTCTTTCTATCGTTTAGTTTATCTGTCAATTTTTAGTTTACACTTAAACGCTAACTCACGTCCTAGCTAATCGCATTAACTTTCAGATTCCACGAGTTATCAGACTGACACCAGTTTCCCATATCGGTGACGTACAGATATTTAACATTTGTAAATATTATGTAAATTGATCATATGAATTAATCTGTTCTAACTAATTAATTATTGCAGCTTAGCTTGTCTTTGAACTCGAGGACGTCCCATAACTTGAGCCGGAAGGTAGAGAAGGTGAAGATAGAAGAACATGAACGAGTTTTCTTTGTAAGGTATATGTACTTAAAATGGGCAGGATTCATGATGTCAGTATAACGAGGTCTTTAAAAGCAAGGATACAAAATTTGTACTTTTGAGTGATCAATGTAATCACTTCGGTTTACGAAAAGGAGTGCGAGATAGCAAATTATGTTTTTTATTTTATGCTTTTGTTTACCATTGAATTATTTCTTCTATCGTTTAGTTAATCTGTCTGTTTTTAATTTACATTTAAACTCGCATTATAGTAAACAACATCAATTTTTAAAATTATATAAATTATCAAACTGCAGCCGATTTTCCATAGTGGTGACGTTCAGATATTAATGTTAGGAAAGTGTGCACATGAATATCACATGAATTCTGATCTCTTGATGTGAGTAGTTTAGTTAATTATCACAGATTAGCTGGTCTTGGAACACAAGAACTTGCGTTGAACTGAACTAGAGCCGGAAGCTAAAGCCGAATATAGAAGAAAAGGGAATGATTTCGCCTTGAAAGGTATTTGTATTTAAATTGTTAAGGATTGACGATGTCAATATAATGAGAGCGTTAAAAGTAAGGATACTAAAATTTAGAATTTTAAACAATTAATGTAATCCCTTTTTTTAAGGAGGAAGGAGTGTGAGGTAAAAAGTTCAATTTTTATTTACTTATAGATGTTTTTTACCGTCCATTTATTATTCATTCTCTCATTTGTTTAAGCTGTGACTATTTAGTTTTACTTGTAAACGCTAATTCTCAGTCTAGTTATTCACATCAAATTTAGTCATTAGACTGACACCAGTTTCCCATAACGGTGACTTGTAGATGCTAATGTTGTTAAAGAGTATGTAAATAATGACCACATGCTTTTAAATCTATTGATCTAAATAGTTTATTGTAGCTTAGCTGGTCTTTGTACTTAACTTACAGTAACCTGAATCGGAGCAGAAGGTAGAGAAGCTGAAGATTTGAGAACACTACGCTTTTTCTTTCTAAGGTATATGTACTTAAACTGGTCAGGATTCATGGTGTCCGTATAATGAGGTCCTTAAAAGTGAGGATACGAAAATTGGGAATTTACAGACGGTGATTAATGTAATCCCTTTCTTTTTTCGAAAGGGGGAAGGAATGCGAGGTAGCAAATTCTATTTTTATTTAGTTATGGTTTTGTTTTCAATTCGTTTATTCTTTCTATTGTTTAGTTAACCTTAACCTGCTAGTTAACCTGCTACTTCGCATTCTACTTAACTACGTCATTTAAAGTTTTTAAATGTTGACTGACACCAGTTTCTTGTATTAGTAACTTGCAGATAT
>NW_013746547.1:0-1620 GCF_000517525.1 Limulus polyphemus
CCTTCCCTCTAGTCTTACATTGCTAAATTAGGGACGGCTAGCACAGACAGTCCTCGTGTAGCTTTGCGCGAAATTCGAAAACAAACAAACATACTAACAAAACTAAGAAATTAAGGGTTTAAAAATTATGCACACTGAAGGATGTTTTTACACCATATTTATCTTGATTTGTTCATTTCGGGTTCGAAACCAGAAGTGAGTCAAAAAGAATATGAAACTCATCATTATTTTCTCGCATCTGCAGTTTACGTGTATTTTTTTTTTATCACAAATGTTAAGAGCATTGATTTCTAACGCTTTGCCAGATTTTGGCGATTAAACTATACCACTTAAGTTGTTGTTGTTGTATGTTATTAAGCACAAAGCTACACAAAGTGAAAGACTAAAGGGAAGGCTGCTAGTCATCACCACCCACCTCCAACTCTTCGGCTACTCTTTTACCAAATAATAGTAGGATTCATCGTCACATTATAACGTTCCCACGGCTGAAAGGGGTGATCATGTTTGGTGTCTGCATTTGAATTCGAAAAGTTTAATATTAGCTACATACGAACATCATTATGTTTTGGAAAATATTATGGCATTATAGACGTTGTTGTTGTTGTTTGTTATTAAGTACGAAGCTACATAAAGGGCTATCTGTGCTCTGCCCACCACTGGTATTGAAACCCGGTTTCTAGCGGTATAAGTCCGCATAATGGCGGTCAGATGGATCAGCGATAAGTCTCAGAGCTTTTTACACTGAAAATCAGGTTTCGATACCCACTGCGGGCAGAGCGCAGATAGACATTTATGTAACTTTGAACTTAACAACAAACAACTAAACAAAAGATTCTCCCACACACACACACACACTTTATCGCTGTATTGAAACTGTTTTCAAGCACACGCTTCTCAAAACATTGCCATCAAAGTAGCACAGCTGTAACCAGGATATTTCCGTTCCTAATTACTGCACAGTTTATTTTTTCAAGGAAGACGACGAATTCTTAGAATATTTAACTTTTTGTTTCTTGAATTGCTATCTGAAAATAGTACATAATTACTTGCAATGTTTAAATATAGAAAGTTCAATCATAGAAACCTTCTTTTCCCACTCCAAGAACTACTTATATGTACGTATATATATATGTGTGTGTGTGTGTGTGTGTGTGTGTAATATACAAGTTGGCATGTCCAATATGGACAACTTTCTGGTTCTTTTACGGGGGGAGGGGAGTCGATATATTCCGAGTCCCCCAAATGCAGTAAAACGATTGAATCCAAATTTACCTCAAGATTGAATTGTTGGTTGTATCTTTAACCGGAAATGAATTGTAGGTTGTCTCTTTAACCGGAAATAAGAAATTTTGTACCCCATTTATACGGCTAAATTAAAACAATTTGAGAAAGCCGAACTATCAAATGTTTTGGATACTGCTTTAAACTGACAAGTTAGTACTGAGTTATTGATGACTGAAATAACTACAATCTAAAAAAAAAAAAACAGTTCTGTTGGTGTAGCTAATGTTGAAACTGTTGACTGGTGTAGCTAATGTTGAAACTGTCTACGAGTGTAGCTAATGTTGAAACTGTTGACTGGTGTAGCTAATGTTGAAACTGTCTACTGGTGCAGCTAAT
>NW_013746548.1:0-5400 GCF_000517525.1 Limulus polyphemus
GGAGTAGCCCAAGAGCTGGCGGTGGGTGGTGATGACTAGCTGTCTTCCCTCTAGTCTTACACTGCTAAATTAGGGACGGCTAGCGCAGATAGCTCTCGTGTAGATTTGCGCGAAATTCAAAACAAACAAACAAACCTTTGATGTAAAGGATCATTCAGGTTCTTGTTACGTCTCACTTCATACTTTGATGTGAAGGATTATTCAGGTTAGACGTAACATACTATCCGATTCTATTTGGTTTATTTCTGGCCATACTTTGTGAATAAGTGATCTGTATGTTACAGTATTGGCCCTTATTAAGACCTTAAGATAATTAAAATGGACGACTACGTCACATTCTCCTACTGCCTGTTCAACTACACTCAACTTAGTCGGGGAAGGTCTAAAAATTTGCATGTTTTTCACACGAGTTAATTAGTAGACCCGATATAGCCTTCTTGACAGTAGGAATAATTAAGTTCCCGAATTTGATGACTTCACTGCAGGTTCTTGTTACGTCTCACCTCATACTTTGATGTAAAGGATCATTCCAGGTTCTTGTTACGTCTCACTTCATACTTTTTACGTCTCACTTCATACTTTGATGTAAAGGATTATTTTTCAATTAAAAGAACCACGTGACAGTCACGTTGTAGAATGTTGGATTTCTTTCTATTTCAGTAACTTATTACATATTTATTGGCAGTAGAAAATCCAGTAACAAAAACCGAAACAAAGCACATAAAAATTCAAACTAAAATGCCTAGTAATCAATCAGTATTAACATAGTTTCGTCACAGTTGATACTTTGATGTAAAGTATTAGTCAGGTTCTTGTTACGTCACAGTTGATATAAAGGATTATTCAGGTTCTTGTTACGTCACAGTTGATACTTTGATATAAAGTATTATTCAGGTTCTTGTTACGTCTCACTTCATACTTTGATGTAAAGGATTATTCAGGTTCTTGTTACGTCTCACTTCATACTTTGATGTAAAGGATTATCCAGGTTCTTGTTACGTCTCACTTCATACATTGATGTAAAGGATTATTCAGGTTCTTGGTTTTATGTTCAGTATCTCTTGTAAAATTACAAAGAAAACATACCGAGTAAATCAATGAAGTGCGATCGTAAAAAGATCCTCTATTCAAAGTTTCTGTATTTGTGCCTTAGAGGGACCGTTTTACTAACATGAAACGTGAGAGATATCAACTAATAAGACACGTTGAAGCAGAAACGTAATGGCTTAGGGACCGTGCTTGAGTGACAAGTCTTAAGACGTTTCTCTAAAGTGAAACTCTATTTCTCGTTAGCTTCTAATTTGTTCAAGAAATGTCATTTGATGATAATTTTTCTTTTTGCTGTGACGATTTGTAACATAATGTTGGACCATATTATTTTCACAAGCGGTTTTAGGTGACTATATATATGTAAGCCTAATTAGGGAGCGAACTTAATTAATATAACCCGTAAAAAATGCAAAAGTATAAAATTTCTACAAATTCTTCGTTGATAATGTACAAAAAATATTCTGAATTTCTCCGAAATGTTTATTTTTCTATACGTAATTACCTAACATCTAATCATGCATAAATTGTAACGTGACAAGAAACCTATAGCTTTATTGTGAGTTATAGTATCAGCTGAGAACTGAAAGAAGCTGACCGAAGCAAATCCTATGTTGTTCTTTAGCCCGAGGGACAGCACGTGCCTGTGTCGTAGCTACGAAACAGTTGACTTGTTTGGAGAGACGAATGGATGAGGCTACCGTTATGTTTCAATAAGTACAAAAATACGTTAAAAAATCCCGTATACGCAGAAAAATCCATACCGAAGAACAACCCTGTACATATAGAAAAATTTGTGTACGGGTTATTCTTTAGAATGGATGTTTCTGTGTGTACGGGTTATTCTTTAGAATGGGGGGTCGTTTCTGTGTACGGGTTATTCTTTAGAATTACAGAAACACCCATTCTAAAGAATAATCCGTACACACAGAAACACCCATTCTAAAGAATAACCCGTACACACAGAAACACCCATTCTAAAGAATAACCCGTACACACAGAAACACCCATTCTAAAGAATAACCCGTACACACAGAAACACCCATTCTGTGACACTGGCAATATAACCTATGAAAACCTTACAGCCTCTACCGATGATCAAAAAACAAAACTTTTGCACAATATTTCGAAAAAATATTTGTCACCCCGCAGGACGCCAGATTCAGTAGCAAACACCAGGACAAGATCAACACCTTTATCAACGCTAACACTACTTTATTTTCCACCTCTTCCCCGGTCAACATACTCCAACACCTCACACCAAGTTCACCTCAAGATATAACTACCCCTATAACCATACCCGAAGTTAAAATTCATCTAAAAAATATCAAAAACAAAGCTCCAGGCGATGACAAAATCCCCAACATAGTTCTAAAGAACGCATCACCCAAACTTCTGACACATCTCACCAACCTATACAATCTGTCACTTTTCTCGGGTTATCTCCCCCATGCATGGAAGTCAGCTCTTATCACAGTTATCCCCCAAAAAAGGCACCCAATCAATAAATCCAAGCGATTTCAGACCCATCAGCTTAATTAACTGCACTGGCAAACTTCTAGAGAAAAGTATAACGACAAGGTTATTATGGATGCTAGAAAACAACAATACATTATCACATATCCAGAACGCGGGTCGCAAAAACAGACAGACTGCCGATCACCTCGTCCGACTAATTGAAACCACGTTTACAGGATTTAATAAACTACAAGCCACTATTGCCACATTCTTAGACGTACAAAAAACCTTCGACACTGTCTGGCACGACGGGCTCAAGTACAAACTAGTTAAATACCATATACCCACAACTTTCACTAAATGGATCTCCAACTTTCTACACAATAGAACGTCGAAAGTTAAAATAAACACTTCAGTATCACAACCATTCACGTTTAACGCAGGTGTACTGCAGGGGGTCTGTCTTAAGCCCTCTGCTGTACACACTCTTCCTTAATGACCTACCACAGCCAACCACGCCCCTCACGCACGCCTCACAATATGCCGATGATATAGCCCTATGGAGCATCTCCTGGGACCCCCCACTAGCAGCAAAGAGAGTACAAACAGCTCTTGACAAAATCACACAGTGTTGCAACAAATGGAGAATAATACTTAATCCCACTAAAACCCAGGCAATAATACTCTACCGTAGATTAAACAAAAGACTCAAGCGTGTCAAGCTAGCTAAATTAAACCTATACAATAACCCAATTTCATTCACTGAATCCGCCAAATTCCTAGGCATAACCATAAACTCTAAATTAACCTGGCACACACATTTTAAAGAAATTTGGAGGAAAATCAAAACACGAATAGCCCACCTCCGCAAAATCAGTCACCACGCCCGCGGCTGCAGACCACAAATAATCATGTACATTTACAAAATATTTATTAGACCATTATTAGATTACGGCGCAATGTAACATGAATAATAACCAACAGCAGATTATTCAAAAGCTGCAAAACAAAGTAATACGACTTGCCTACCGACTCCCTCAATACACACCGGCAAATGTAACAGGTTAGCGCTCAGGTGAGCTTAATTGTTGGAGTTTCAATTAAAACCAACCTGTACACCTTATTTATTTGTTGGAGGATTTGTCGTGACGAGTGGAGCCACAAGTCGCTAACTCCAGGAGTTTACAGTTAGAGTAAAGAATATGAGGCTCAGACCAGCAATACTACTTATAATATCTTTTTATTACTCTTTTATTACATTAGGAACATCACTTGATAGTCCAACTCTTTAATCGTTACTTTAAGCATTAACATTTATAACACTCTCAATAAAAACATATATTGTACAAAAACTGATCTAGAGAGAGAGATACTTACTGGAGAGTTGGAACCTTCTTTACTGAGTCTAGGTTATTCATAATGCTGGCTGGAGACTGGCTGGAGATCTGGGTAACTTCAGAACTTGCCGGAGGAACTGACTTTCTAGAAGAAGAAGAAGAACTGGCAGTTATTTAGATTATTAACCTAGGGTGTTCGAAGATTAAACAATCCTCCTTCACCCTGCTCGTGGTAATAGATTACACTTCGTCTAGTGGTCACCGGAGTAATGAGCCGAATGGGCGAATGGTCAATTGATCAATCAATTAATTGATTAAATAATCAATTAAAAAAAATACATACATACACACACACACACACACACATATATATATATATATATATACATATACACATGCATATCCACACATATATTATGGGTGGTCGTGTGAAGGAGAGGCAGGTAGGCAGAAGTGAAGGCAAGTCCGAGCCGTAGCAGAAACATGGACCGGTTGTTCTTTGAAGAAGGAGCAAGTCGTCAGCTGAATATGACAAGTTATCGAAACAAAATACGCAAACGGGCCTTTACAGGGCCTGGCGTGGATCAAGGTGCCGAGGCTGGGATCTACGGATCCAATGCCTGAGAATTAGATGTGGGGGGAAACGAGAGTACCCCGAGAAAACCCACTTTCACTAGTCGGGACCAAATAAATGCCCGACTAGTGCCCAAATGAAGATTCAGTGACGTGAACCTGAAATGAAATTGAATAATGTATTGATTAGGCAAAAACAAAACCAGTAAGTTGTGATTGTTTCTGTTGATCGTGGAAATGTGGTAGTGGTGTTGTGTATCATATTGTATGGGGATAGGTATTTGCACCAAGGTTTGGGGGTGGCGGAAATTTTGTGGAATTCGGCAGTGAGTGAGTTTCGATGAGCGGCTTTTTTGTAATATTTGACGGCTAGTTTGGAGATGCGGTCTTGCATAGTATGTAGTGAAGTGTGTTTTTCGACGTAGCATGCAAGCAATTCGTAGAAACAAATACTATGGTATTCTGTTTGACTCCACACCTGATTTAGCCCATCGTGAGCAATTGGCCCAAGTGATTCGGTTTGTTGACATCGACTTTAAGACAAGAAAAGTAAAAGTCAATTAGTCATTTATTGACGCTATTCAGATAAAGGGAAAAGACGCTGCTAATATTGAGAAAACAATAAGCACAAAATTAAAAGCGGATGGTATTTTATTGAGTGATTGTTGTTCACGATGTTATGATAATGCTGCTGTCATGCCAGGTCATCTGTCAGGCGTTCAAAAAAGTATTCTGAACAAAAATCCAAAAGCAGTGTTTATAAACTGTGACAACCATAGTTTGAATTTAGCATGTCTTCATGCTGAAAGTCAGGAAACAACAGTTATTACCTTTTTAGGTATAATTGAAGCCATTTATAATTTCTTTGCTCATTCAATAACTCGATGGGACGAACTGCAGCAGGAGCTTAAGATCTCTCTCTGTCAAGCGTGAATCAGAAACACGGTGGAGTGAAAAGGCAGTAAAAGTTGTACATGAAAAACTA
>NW_013746549.1:0-1618 GCF_000517525.1 Limulus polyphemus
ATAACATATTGTTACGTCTCCGTTCGTTAGTTAATTTTCCGTAAAAATTCTTTCCGAAGAAACTTTACCGATACAAGTCCTTTCTTAAATAATACTGGTTTATTCTTTCTGAATACAACTTTGCGATACACTTAATTTCAACAGTCACTCTATAACAAACGCTATAATTCACAACGAACGTCTCACGTGCTCAACAATATTTTCTCTCCGCAGTTCAATTACACATTGCCTCCCTCGCCTCAGTTCTTACTGGTTTATATATACAAGACTACACTATATCTAGAAGGATCCCGAGATTTAAGGATGGGACGTGAATGTTCGAGAAGGACGTGGCGTGATATTAGTCACGTGACCTCCGCTGACACAACAATATATTTTATATAAAATAATAAATTTTAATACCTGTGAATATTTAAAAGCATTTCCAGTTTATTTTTCAATTAGGATTCTTTTATACAAGGAAAGCGTAAAAGCACTTATTTCTATTTCGTAATTATTTGCTACTTATAACTCATAGACTTAGCTCCAAGAAGGAGTACCATAGTAAATATTAAAATTGAAGTTAACTCTTTCAAAACTACAAACATGTTATTATGATCTAATAACACTGGATGATAAAATATGACTGGCTGAGAACTCTTTTTTTTTTTCGGTAATACCAGCACAACTATGATGATCATAAGGAATGTAACACAAAATAGTTTTAAGTTTCGTTTGATGTGACAGTTAGGTTGAAGTTCATTTGTTACCAACACACTGTTTCACCACGTTATGGTATTTTTAGTTTTCTAATCAGAGATAATATGTGTTTTCGTGGTAGTTTATCCAAACAAAAGCTGAATTAAAATCTGAATTTATTTTACTGTTTCTTCTCCTTTTTGCAAAACTGAATAAAGAATGTAGTTTCAAAACTATAATTAATTACAACCATGCTTCGCGTGATTACAGTTGTTGTAACGAATGACTTGTATAAACAGTGTTCCAACCACTACTGTATTTGTTGTGTCCCAGCCGGTCTGATGAGCTCTGGATTGAGTGAAACGCGTCGTCAACAATAGAAATGGAGGACCCTTTGTGGTTGAAATACTAGTATACACTACTCCTCTTGAAAAACCCTAAGACTATAGTGATTAAAAAATAATATTCTTGATATTGATATTTTAATAAAAGTATAATTAATTATAATCATACTTCAACAGCTTAGAAAAGAACTTTATCCTATAATAACCCAAGATGATTTTATTTGTATCAAACGAGCTTCAAAAATCAAAAACTCTTAGGGAGGCATTCTCCAGACCCATATCCTTCCACTGTCCGAAAAATTGAGTGAATCTTGATTCGTCTGAGAACAATACGGTCTTCCAAAAGTCCAGAGGCTTGGTCATCATATTACTTACCCACTTCTTTCGTCTGACTATGTTGGCAGGTCTTAATAAGGGCTTCCATCTAGTTGCTCTGCAACGATAACCCAATCTGTGGAGAATCCGTTGAACAGATTTGGGCTCATCCCACCAACTTTGGCCACTTCTGCAGTCGGTTAATCTGGGATCCATTTTGATGCTCCTCTTGACAGCCCTTTTTGTCCTCTCTAATGGACCAGGATGATCCGGACGCTGCT
>NW_013746550.1:0-1616 GCF_000517525.1 Limulus polyphemus
GTCAGAAGACGACAGGCACAACTATAGAGCTCAAGAACTCATGTATAGAACTCAAAATCAGTCTGAAGTCTACAGGGCAAGGTTTAGGACGAGAGTCAGTGCTAAAGAGAAGAGCCTCCAAGAGCTGGCACAGGATTTGGAAAGTATGGCACACAAGGCCTACCCAACTGCACTACCCAATGTCCTCAAGCTGTTGCTGAGGGATCAGTTTGTAGATGCCTTGGATAGTCCATAACTGAAGATGCAAGTAAAGCAAGCACACACCTCTACTATGCAGGATGCAATGACCAGAGCTCGTAAATTCGAATCCTACGTTAAGTCCAGCACAGAGGTACCAAGGTTGACACAGTCAACAGGATACAAGGCCAGAAAGGGCGGTTTCAGAGAAGTTTTAGAAACTCTCCTGGCACTGTACCAAACCTGGGCACAACAGAGCTCAATGACAGCAACTTCAACACAGGGAAAATGCCACGACAGGAAAGGCTGCTACAGAGAGGTTGTTGAAATTTTGGAGAGCAAAGACATATGAGGAGCCAGTGTAAGAAGAATACTATTAATAAGTCAGCTTCGGGAAACCAGTAGTGGTTGGTGCTTAGGGACGCACACCAACCACCATTGTGAAAGTCCCAACAGCTAGGTGTAAAATGGCAAGAAAACATAGTGTCTATGTGACAGGGAAGCTGGATGGCCAAAGGTGCAAATTTGTCATAGATTCTGCATCTCAGCAAACCCTTGTGAGTATCAAGATGCTAGATCACAAAGGAGTACTAGAAGCTATACAGAAGCTTTGTGGTGTGACAGGAGATTATGCAAGGTTGTGGGGACCAGTATGGGTAATTATTAAGCTCATCGCCATAAAGGACAGACACACAAAGTGTACTTGGCTGACATTGAAGACCAATGCATATTAGGGATGGACTACTTACTACCGAGGAAGTGTGTAGTTAATTTCGATAAAATAACGATTGGAAACGACAAAGGCCAGATTCCAGTAAGTGTTGCTACATCCGTTGATCTGCATGTCACAGCACTTAAATCAACTACAATACCCCCCTATGTCAGAGAAGATAATTTGGGGTAGGATAAAAGAACATCCCCATGGGAGCCCAATGCTTGTAGAAGCAGTGGAAGACTCATCCAGGCCAGCTGATTTGAAGATTGGAAAGTCACTTGTGGCAGGTCATCAAGTAGTACCTATAATACTGGCCAATTTCTCTAAATGTCAGCAGACACTTAAGGAAGGGGCATTGTAGGGTGTGTGCCAGGAGGTAGAGCCAGTCAATGATAAAGCAAGGAATACAACTGTAACGAAAGGACATACACATCCAGAATATTTGACTGACCTTTATAAGAAGAGCATAGTTCATTTGGCATCATCACAGGCTCTTCAGATAAAAGAACTTTTGGCAAATTATGCTGACGTCTTTTCGAAAGGAGATCATGATCTCGGCTGCACAAACCTGGTAGAGCACAGAATAAACACAGGCAATCCAATGAAGATCCTTCCAAGGAGAATAGCTCCAACAAAGCGACAAGAGATAGAGAAGGTCATGGATGGTCTAATTAAGGAAGGGATAGTCGGGAAATCAGATAGTCCCTGGTCATCTCCCATCATA
>NW_013746551.1:0-1617 GCF_000517525.1 Limulus polyphemus
AAGTTGTGGTGACCAAAACAGGCTCCAAATTCAGGGTTCAAAAAACAACATAAATTGGATCTTGTTTGTTAAAACCAAAATTATCTATCTCTCTAATCATATTTAGATCCCTACATAAGATTTTTGTATCACATCTAATCAATATGGTCTTTCACAGATTAAAATGAATCTTCTTGTTACATTCTGGATAGACATACAGAATTTCATCATTTATACAAGAATGGCTTTTAAATTTAATTTTTACCAGCTTTATGATTGATTATAATGTACACGTATTTTTACAGTAACTTTAATTAATTACAAAATCACTTTTACGAGTTGAAGCATACTTTTATTACTATTAAATTCTTATTAAATACTGCAACCAGAGCTTTGGAATTTGACTTTTATGTTCTTTATACAAAAAAAATGATATGATTATAAATGTTTAATTAGCACGTCTTGATATCTAAACACTGATATATACAATCTCCCTATTAACATGTTACTTTAGGCAACCAATGAACTGAAAGATAAAGTTTATTCTGAGAAGAAATTAAAAAAACTGTTTGTTTTCCTTAACTCTTTCAGAATGGGTATAATTTTGTGCACATAAAGAGGTTTTAGTGAGTTACATTCAACATTTAATTAAACTACTTTCTTATTGTGGTATTTATATTAACTTGGCATAAAAACATAGCTAATAATCCCAATTTTAACATGATACAAGTCCTTAATTTTTATAAGGCAAAGTTTATAAACAAATCCTCAATTTCTCCTAGTGTGAGAACTGTGACATTTGCTCTATAGGTATTCCCTCTTCTCCAATTTACTTACCACCCCTCCAAAATGTATGGAATTTTACATACATTACTCACTACGTTGTTCTCATCACTCAGGCAAAGCATAATTTTTATAGCCTTCAATCTAATTTAGTTACAGAGCCATCAAATAGAAAATCAGCCCTCTCTTGCCATGCCCACCTGTCACATCCTTTCTTTCAGAAATTGCCAGTAGTTCTCTCTGGCATTCAATACTATATTATTTTTTACCAATAGAAAAACAACGTTTTGATATATAAAATGACATATTATATTACATTGTTTTCTGTACAGATAAGTGTTTATTTCACTTCCAGTTGAAAGTTTATTTTTACGTGAAACACACTGAGGAGCTTAACTCTTCCAGCATGGTCTCAGTCCCTAGGACCGACCTTGTAACCATTTTCTCCTATTTATAGTTTTTATGCTTTTAAATTAGTAAGCATATGTTGACAAAATTTTGCAGATTATCATTAGACATTACAATGCTTTCATACACAAAATATCAAATCTTTTATAAAGTCTTAAAGTTTGTTAAGCAATGTTTTTCTCGGGTCTTTTTATTTCTTTTTGCATGTTTCCTATCCAACATGCAAAGTAATATTCATTTTAAGATTAAAAATACTTTTATGCATCAGAAAATTTTCAGATTTCACATGCAAAATCTTTATAATATCCAGATAATTATCAAACATTTCTTATGAAAAAACTTTATATTTTACATGTCACTTTCACTAACGAATCTCTGTACGGGTTTAGTAGATTTGACCGATCTCGCAACCACCATAAAAATAGAAATAAATATAAGTTATGCCTC
>NW_013746552.1:0-3536 GCF_000517525.1 Limulus polyphemus
AAATAGTTATTCATAATATATCATTACTTAAAATACAAGGAATTAAAAAAGTAAACTTGTGTGCTTACTATCTGTTGTATTTTTTTGTTGCAGAGAATGGACGTTAGGTCTAATATCCGTCTAAGTATTCGATATGAAAGTGATATTGTATTAGCGAATATATAAAAAGGTTTGAAATATATAAGCTTCATTGTGTACTTGAGTTTGAAATACATAAGCTTCGTTGTGTACTTGAGTTTATTAGTTGTATATCTTCGTGGTTTGTTCACATGGAAATCTTCTATAGCACATTCTTGTGTTGTTTTTCTAGGCTATACTAGCAGTTAAGCCTAACTTTCTTCAATATTATAAAGTTCTTTACGTAACTGCCTAGCTACTCACGTACTACAACGTCTAACATTTTACTGTGATCTAATAAGCATTATGAAAGTCCACTGTATCTTATTTGAAGGAGAATCAGATTGATCAGCATGCAACTGATTGAAGAAATTTATGTGCCCTATGATTAATTAATAGACGATTGATATTACTTACAGAAAGATTGCACAAGATAAGTATTCTACTCCTAATCAATACTAGCAATATGCAATATCCTAGCATGAATTATTTGCCATTATTGCCCACAAGCGCATAACATGGTATGAAACATTTTCCAATGTAGCTTCCTTGAAAACAGGTCAACAAATCACATGAATGTTGCCCGGTTGTCAAGACCGTTGCCATGTAAGCGTGATGTTGAAGAACTTTACAGACGACTTTTTGTTTTACTTTTTTTGCAGCATTGTGAAACACGATGATTTATTCAAGCCTAATTACAAAAAATTTGCTCAAATCTGTAAAATGAATGTGAACATATTTTATGGAGTAAGATTCCAGTTGCTTGCAGGTGAAGAGCTGCAGAGTCGTTTCAGTAATTTTGCAGATGACAATTTTTGCAGCACGGTGAAAACATGCTGATTCATTTAGGCCCAATTTACAACGTCAGAAATCTCGCCAGTATTCTAGGCAAATTTCCTACTGAAGTTAAACAGATGGGTATTTTATATGTTTATTGGTATGATCACATGGCGATGAGCTGTTGTATTTTGAAAATTAAACAATTTCTAAATCTTATTGATATATTATTGATTATTAAAATGATACCAAAATATTCAATGAAATGTAAAACTTTAAGATTTACACATAGGCTAAATATACTACGTGAAAGCGTTAATTAATCATATTTTGGTAAAACTGAAAACATAGGCAAGAAGGTAGAAGAAAACAGTTACTGACTAGCAGTTTAGGGCAACTGTTCGTTTGTTGCTCTCATAAGCAGTCAATATTTGTTCATTATCACATAAATTTCATTGCGTTGTCGAGGAACTTTAAAAATACAGTACGTTACGTGAAAAATAAACTTTTCATATTTCATTATGACGCCTCACCTAATGTAATTTCTTAACATATAAATAGTATAATACTAAAATAGTGCTATTGTCTCTAGATTAAAGTATATGACGGTGTTTAAAATATAGAGATATTATTATAATGTACAAAGTAACTTGCCCCAGGTTACTCAGCGATAAGTCTGAGGGCTTATAGCGATAAAATTGGGCTTTAATCCCGCTGTGGGCTTCAATTTTGACCCCCTTAACACATTCCCCATAGTTCACAGTGTTTACAAGAAAATTTTGGTTGAGATTGGCCAGATAGGTTCGGAGGAATTAAGAGTGTAATCAAACACGCATTTCGTATATAGATATTTTTTGATTTTGTAGTTAACTCTTTGACTGTGGCTGCTCTAAACGCACGCTGACTTTTTGCGAGCCGTACACCGTATACAGTACATTCGCATTCAGCTGCCGGAAGCTATACGGCGAATCAGGAGTCAATGGATTAAAGGCGTTATGATATTATGTACTTCTTATTTCAGCGCTTCTGAGTTATCTGGCCTTCGTTATAAATTCAATAGAAATATTTTAATACTTCTCTTGATATATTAGATATAAACTATTATTTTAATGTATGCCTAATGTATTTCCATGTTACTTTTTTGTTTGTTTATTGATAAACACAAAGCTATATAATGGACTGTTTGTGCTCTTGGTTGTTTGAGAAACAATCCAGCAACTTTCATACTTTGACTTTAAATTCCTTTAGAATATTCAACACTGTCTAAAGCGTCAACCTGCCAAGATTGTTTGTGATTGATTCAATAGGCTGGGAGTAATTCACCAACAGGCTTTACAAAATAGAAATAGGGGTGTTCTACAGAAATAACAGATGGCGCTAGCTACACATTTTCTTTTGTAAGTTTCACGTAAAACAAGAAGGGATACGTTAAAGCACGCAGAATGAAAGTTTATAAGCTATTTGCAGCAAGTTTACCAAAATGCATCGTACTTTTAAGCTAATGTTATAAATTGGAAGGTGTGCATATTATTATGTGCTTTAACGCCTAACTCTATGTACATATATATCTACAAGCTGAAATACCTGTCAACTGTTTAAACTTAATTAAACAATGTAAGTTTAACAGCAATCATATATTTCAAACTAATAACTTGAACATAAACTTTTTCTCAAAATTTTAAAATTATAACAAAACGTATTCATAAACCACATTTGAAGTTTGCTTTCCATTTACCAACAAATAAACATTTTGAGGTGATCCCACCCTTGAACACCCTACATCTCAATGACCATGAGAAAAGCAAAGGGGAGCACAGTGAAAGCTGCTAGCAAGGGGTTATTTGGGCGTCGTCACGACAAATCACTATACTGAATAAATATCTTATGTATGAACATGTAGCAAGTACTTTATTATGTTGTGTTTTGGTTGTTGATTAATCAGCTGTATTTCTGATGATCTTCAGTTTTTGATTCCTGTTGCGAGTGTGATCCAAGTTACAAAAGAACGAACAGCCAAAATTATACCTAATGCGGTTGGCATAGCGACACATGAAGAAAAGGTATGATGCCATTTACAGCTGTTTTTGTTTGTTTGTTACACTTTAGAGTATTGTACCCTGGTAGGCCAAAGAACTGTTCACATCTATTTAAAAAATAATTTACATTGTCAAACTTACAAACACACTCATCGTACTTTATATGGTATGTTTATACTGGCATTTATAAACTTTTTACATCTATAATTATTGTAGACAGTAGGCGAATGATTCGAAATTCGTGATATTTTTCAATGAAGTTTAAGGTATTGGGTAGTGAATTTCACGTGAAAGTAAAACCCGTTTTTACACACCACTTCCTTTATTATCTAAATCATGTGTATTATTGCACTTAAATATCCCTGTGGTTTATATTAATACAGTTAAAAATCTAAATATTTTAACTGTTACTTTTCTAACATTCCACTAAGCTTACAACTGATTCTACAATACAATACTTATATTTATATATATATATATATTTCTTATAGAAATATTGTGTATTTTACTGTTACTTGTAGAAGTTTCTATTTAGGTTTTGTAGCCGTTACTGTTAAGTTTTTGTTTTGTGTAAATTTCAAATTTTACTTTCACTTCAACAACCAG
>NW_013746553.1:0-1617 GCF_000517525.1 Limulus polyphemus
TAATTGTTTGGTTTTGTTCGTTAATGAAACATCGATGACGTTTCTCAACCAATATAACTGGTTGAAGATGGTTGTGTTCAAGGCCTTTTTCTGGTTTAATTAGGAAGGCCTTTGCTAGTGCTCTTAATAGGGTTCTGCCTTTCCAGACGCCGTCGATTTAACAATATGTAATGTTAAATGTAAAACATAGCTTCGTGGAAAGGTTAAACAAAGACGAGGATTTGGATATTTTACGTTTCGAGTCTGATAATTAATTAATAAAATAATTAGTTTAATATCCAGTTTCTAGGCTTTTTATCTTACACGTCAAAAGTTTATGTTTTGGATCCAGTTTTGTTCATGAGTCAATAAATTACGGGGTGTTTTTGATGGTGTTATCCGAGTTGTTGTATGCTGAAATAATCCAGGTCAAATATGTGCCAAGGTTATAATTAAAGGAATAATAAGTTGACATTATGAAATGCATTTTAATAGCTGTTTTATGTTTCAACTTCAGCTGCATAAATAATAAAGTTTGTCTTTCTTTGTTTTTGAATTTCGCGCAAAGCTACACGAGGGCTATCTGCGCTAGCCGTCCCTAATTTAGCAGTGTAAGACTATAGAGAAGGCAGCTAGTCATCACCACCGACCGCCAACTCTTGGGCTACTCTTTTACCACCGAATAATGGGATTGACCGTCACATTATAACGCCCCCACGGCTGAAAGGGCGAGCATGTTTCGAGATTCGAACCCGCGACCCTCAGATTGTGAGTCGAGTGCCCTAACCACCTGGCCATGCCGGGCCTTTGTCTTTGCTCCCTACGTTAATTTGAAAATTTTTCACTTTTAGCTGCTTCAGCAATAAAGTTTTTTAAGCTATGTTTAAAAAATACTAAATTGTTTTAATAAAATGATGCATTAACTGTTAAATCTGTTTTTGTGAAAGAAGATTAACCACGTCATCGTCCTTTTTTCTGGCCGTGGAAATACGGTAGGAGAGTTATAATGGGTGATAGATGAGGGATGCTTCATTAAATACACTAGTAACTCGTATAGCACGATTTTCGCTCTGTTACATCATTGTTGGTGTGCACTGTTGTGTAGTTCATCCAGGACAGGCATCATTACGTCTGTTGCAGGAAAATCATTGGTACGACAGAAAAAAATAAGAAAATAACTCGCTCTTATGCGCCATTTATCATCATAACACGAGAAAAACTTTACCCTATCATTCCACCCAACCACTAAGAAGTCTGTTTCTTGTCAGTCTAACATCATCAAGGAAATAGACTGATTAAGTTGGAGTCGTAAATGTTTTGTTTTTTTCATTCCCCTGGAGAAGAAAAATCATCTTTTGATTCTACTATAATTACTTTTTTTGAAGCAAATATAGCCCGGTTTCGTGAATAAGTTGAACGTTAGATATTTTGTCTTTCATATCAGTAATTTTTGTATTCTATATTTATAACAACTTGCTAATGGCTATTTTGATACAGACTGAGCATATTATCGCTCACACATGAGTGCAGTATTTTAAACTATTTTTGTATTAATGTACCGCATTACAAACATTAGAAGATTGGTTGTTTGTTTGTTATGAATTTCGCGCAAAGCTACACGAGAGCTATCTGCGCTAG
>NW_013746554.1:0-2123 GCF_000517525.1 Limulus polyphemus
TATTGTTTACTGTAATAACAGAATGGGAACGTGTCATCTATACAATATCAGTTTATTGTTTACTGTAATAACAGAATGGGAACGTGTCATCTATTCAGTATGAGTTTATTGTTTACTGTAATAACAGAATGGGAACGTGTCATCTATTCAGTATGAGTTTATTGTTTACTGTAATAACAGAATGGGAACGTGTCATCTATACAATATCAGTTTATTGTTTACTGTAATAACAGAATGGGAACGTTTATTACAACTTTCGTACATTCAAGTCAGAACTGTTAAAATACTGATAAAAATGGCGAACATTTTAATCGTTTTAGAACTGAGATACAGAGTTTGAAATTCTATTTAAGAACTTGGCTGATGAATGAAGAAGGAATATAGGTTTTGGTTTCGTTTCTAAAGGTTCTGATAATAAAGTCATTATGTCAATTTTTTTCATTTGAAACACTAAAAAACAAGTTTGTTTATCAAAATTTACAGCGACTGTGACCAAGTTACCTATAAAAAGATACAATGTACTTTCATATAACGAAAGTTTTTGTCTCTATTGGAGACCAAAGTTACATATATATAGAACTTTATATAACTCGACAGTATTCCTTTTAAAAAAGATTTTTCTAAAGTTTTCTAATGGCGATTTATAAACGTGTGGAGTTTACAAAGTCTATATAGATGATGATAAAACCTTGTCGAAACGTTGTACATTTGCTGTTATGTTAAACTTATATTAAAGTTTTTCTTCATTACCCATTCAAGCCGTCTCCAACCATTAAAAGTCTATATAGTAAATGAAAAATGAACACGGCCTATTATACTGTTTCCATTACTCTCTTGTGTAGTGTTTCTAGCAGAGTGACTATGAAAAGGTTGCCAGTGAGAGTATGGGATCCATTTGTCCAGGTATGTGCCTAGTCTCAAGAAACACACGTACACATGGTTTGATCAATACTTTCACTGACGTAGTTCACGTGCCTAACATTCTCTCGTGCTCCCGTTTCGAGTCAACCAATACCAGAAAAGCTCTCCTAGCATCCTTCGATTGATTGTATTCTCGAAGCAGGTGGTGTCTGTACAGAATGAACGGAGAAGCAATAGAAAATAAAATTGGTTTTTTTTCCTGCTAAAAGGCTGTTTAGATCCAATATCTTTTGATATCAGTGAACTAAGCGTTGACGTTGTGAGATATAATTTCGGTTTTCGTTATTAATCTCGAACGAAGATATATATAAAGGTCTGCCCTCTAGACAGCTGCTTGGAAATTTCCAGTTCATGTATGTGTCTAATAAAAAGCATGTTTTCTTTGAGCTGTAAGTTTGGTTGAGTTTTTGAATACTCACAATAACAATGAAATCAATATGTTTTCCTCTATAACATTTTAAACCTATTAATCCACTTATTTACCTTTCACTGCAGTGTTAAATATTATAATTTTTGAGAGGCTCGTTTTGGTGGGCGGAGAGTGAGCCAGGGATTAGTGACTATGAAATCGTACCATTCGATTAGTGTAGCTGAAAAGTTGGCGGTGAGTGTTGTCGACTAGTTTCCTTCACGAACTTCCGAAACAAAGAAAGAAAGAAGAAAAGATGTCTTTAGTTAAAGTAACATTATTATAGGTTTCTTATCTTATGTAACACGTTTTGTATGTAACTATGGATTTCTTATCTTACGTAACACGTTTTGTATAAAGTTGTATAAAGATAATAACTTGGACCAGCCAATCCTTTCTTATATCCTAAGAAATCCTGAGTTAATCGTCCACTTGTACAAGTTTTTACGTTGTTGAACTGGGGCGAAGAAAGAGTCTCTTTTTGAAACTTCTAATAGTATTAAATTATGGTGAAGTTAGAATATTTATTCGATATTTTAACAAAGCTAAAAATGGGTGGAGTAAAATATTTTACAAGTAATGGTTTTAATATAACATTTTTAACCGTGTAAGGTCTTTCATCAGGACAATGTCCACTCTAGGATAGTGTTATTGTCTATCTTATCTGGGTTTCTTATCTTATGTAACACGTTTTGTATGTAACTTTTGTATGTAACTATGTATGTAACAATGGATTTATTATCTTATGTAACACGGGTTACATACAAAACGTGTTACATAAGATAAGAAACCC
>NW_013746555.1:0-1616 GCF_000517525.1 Limulus polyphemus
GAAAAGGCTGCTACTCAGAAAGGTTGTTGGAACTGTGGAGAGCAAGGACATATGAGGTGCCAGTGTATGAAGAATACTACCAATAAGTCAGCCTCGGGGAAACCAGTAGTGGATGGTGTTGAGGGACGCCCACCAACCACCATTGTGAAAGTCCCGACAGCTAGGTGTAAAATGGCAAGCACACATAGTGTCTATGTGACAAGAAAGCTGGATGGCCAAAAGTGCACCTTTGTCATAGATTCTGCATCTCAGCAAACCCTTGTGAGTATCAAGGTGCTGGATCACAAAGGAGTAGAAGAAGCCATACAGAAGCTCTGTGGTGTGACAGGACATTATAAAAGGTTGTGGGGACTAGTGTGAGTAACTATTGAGCTCATGGGCATAAAGGACAGACACGAAGTATGCTTGGCTGACATTGAATACCCATGCATATTAGGATTGGACTACTTACTACCAAGGAAGTGTGTAGTTAATTTTGATAAAATGACGTTTGGGAACAACAAAGGCCAAATTCCGTTAAGTGTTAAAAGAGAGGTTGAACTAACCAGGTGCCATCATGCTAAAGTCGAAGGGACTGAAGGAGTTGATGATGGTGAAGTGGAACCAAATATAGATATTAAAGCAGAACAGGAGAAAGAGCAAGATTTGAAGCCAATAATTGATTTTCTAAAAGCAAGTGTTTTGCGCCCTGCTTGGGAGAAGGTGTCTAGCTGAAGCCCTGTGACAACGAACTTTTGGGCACAATGGGACCAGTTGAAGCTTGAAGGTGGTATTCTTGTCCAGAGATGGCAAACTGCAGATGGGAAAGTGACGACCTGGTAAACAGTTATACCGAGAAAGTTACGGGAAGTTGTGCTTCGTCAATCTAATTATAGTTTAACAGGAGGACATATTGGAATTAAGAAGACATTGAGTCACCTATGGCTGAGATTTTACTGGATATGTATCAGGCAAGATGTGGAAGAATGGTGCAGGACCTGCAGTACATGTTGTGCTAAAAGGGGACCCAAGCATAAGGGACGTGCTCCAATGAAGTTTTATCAAGTTGGCGCACCAATAGAAAGAGAAGCCATTGACATTGCTGGTCCTTTTCCTCAAACTCGTGCTAGAAATAGGTACATTTGTGTGGTGATGGATTATTTCTCCAAGTGGCCTGAGGCATATGCAATACCAAATCAGAATGCTACAACTATAGCTTCAGTTATTAGTGATTTCTTCTTTAGGTTTGGTATAACATACGAACTGCATTCAGATCAAGGCCGTAACTTTGAATCAGCTGTGTTCCAAGAATGCTGCAAGTTGTTTGGTACACGAAAGACCAGGACAACGCCACTCCACCCACAGTCTGATGAGATCGTAGAAAAGTACAATTGGATGACTGGGATGTCCTACTCCCTCCACTGTTGATGGTCTATAGAACAGCAGAGCATGAAGCCACTGGATACACTCCAGCAAAGCTGATGTTTGGTCTGGAATTTCGGTTGCCATTGGACCTAATAACAGAACGCCCACTTTACGAAGAGTTGCCTGAAAATGTGTCAGAGTTCGTGAAGGTGTTATCTGAAAGGATGGATGATATTCATCATTAAGTGCGTTCAAACTTGAAAACGTCTGCT
>NW_013746556.1:0-2375 GCF_000517525.1 Limulus polyphemus
GTTGTTGGACAGTTTTATCATCCATATTATATTGTTGATACGATGTCCTCCCGTCTTGTTGAACAGTTTTATCCATGTTATATTGTTGATACGATGTCCTCTCGTCTTGTTGAACCGTTTTATCATCCATGTTATATTGTTGATACGATGTCCTCCCGTCTTGTTGAACAGTTTCATCATCCATGTTATATTGTTGATACGACGTCCTCCCGTCTTGTTGAACCGTCCTATCATCCATGTTATATTGTTGATACGATGTCCTCCCGTCTTGTTGAACCGTTCTATCATCCATGTTATATTGTTGATACGACGTCCTCCCGTGTTGTTGGACAGTTTTATCCGGGACAGCTGCCCCCTTTTCGTCAGCCCTGTATATATATACATGCCATTTTATCAGTATATTAGTGTGAAAATCTGTCATGTGAAGAGAAAATATCGAATAAAGAGGAAAAAACTGTACAAGGCAACAAATGTTTATTCCACCCGGGGTGCCATCTTGGTTAAGGTCTGGGTGTTGTTGGCTAGCCGGTTTTCCTCCACTTTTAGTTCAAAATGCGCATGTACCTCTTACGTAGCTTTGCTTGAAATTCTGAAACAAACAATTTCGTAATTACCTTTATTTTAACCTCTTTTCTTTACATACGTATATATATATATATATATATATGATCCTTTGGTTCTAGTCGTTCTTTGTTATGTCTTTCTTTAGGCCAACAAAGTTCACATAAATCCATTAGCCCTAATGCTTCCTGCCACTGTAAGCTGTTCTTATGCCTTCATGTTTCCAGTGTCTTCAGGACCAACAGCCCTAGTATTTGAAGGGGCAAAAGTGAAACTGAAAGATATGGTGAGTACATTACAACAATTTGTTAGACGACTTAACGGTTAAGATATGTTCATGTGAAATAACATCCAATCTTTCTTTATGTCGTGGCTAATAGCAAAGGAAATGAACACTGGTGTAAGAAGTGCGAACAGCCATAATTAATGTTCCGTGAGGATCCAAGTTTAACTTTCGAGTAGTGACATGCACAGGGGTGAGGAGGGCTCAAGACCCTGACGTTATGCCTTTTTTCTCAGTCATGAAAATTGTCAACAACTAGTGAAAGATACGCTTGATTCAACACATTCTGTGCTTTGATTCAACACATTCTGTGCTGCGAGTTACAAGACTTCATTACGTCTTTACAAAAGATAAAAGGGTGATATGCTGTTAAGTGTTAATACACATAAATTCACACAATTTACTTTTAGATTTTAATAGTGTTTATAAGATCCATAGAATGGGAAAAGGGTAGAAAAGAGGATGTTTACTTCTGTTTCTTTATCCTGTGTGCACCAGTGATAAACTACGGTCTCAATAGTATCCCATAACACCCACGTAAAAAAAAACCTGCTTTACTATCCTTGAAAAGTATCCTTTTTGAGTTTATTTCAATGTTATATGCACGTTACTGCCTTCGATCGTCCATTTTTATAATTACACATACTTACAGAAGTGTACATTTTTAAATCGTTTTTTTTTCATTTAGAACCAATATTTATGAATTTTTGTTATGTGTCTTATTTCGGCCCCAAATTAATCCTAACCAATATTATCTCAAACACCATTAAATTAGTTCTAACCAATATTATCTCAAACACCATTAAATTAGTCCTAACCAATATTATCTCAAACACCGTTAAATTAGTCCTAACCAATATTATCTCAAACACCGTTAAATTGCCGTGTGTTTGTGAATACTGAAAGTTTATTAACATATTTTACAAACAAGCCGTGTGTTTGTGAATACTGAAAGTTTATTAACATATTTTACAAACAAGCCGTGTGTTTGTGAATACTGAAAGTTTATTAACATATTTTACAAACAATGTCGTGTGTTAGTGAATACTAAAAGTTTATTAACATATTTTACAAACAAGCCGTGTGTTTGTGAATACTAAAAGTTTATTAACATATTTTACAAACAAGCCGTGTGTTTGTGAATACTAAAAGTTTATTAACATATTTTACAAACAAGCCGTGTGTTTGTGAATACTAAAAGTTTATTAACATATTTTACAAACAAGCCGTGTGTTTGTGAATAATGGATCACTTACAATCTAAAAATGCCAATTTATACCTTACAAACAAAACAGCACAAACCTCGTTTCCTGGTAAGCGAACTATCAAGTATGTTACTAGTTTGTTAAACATTTGTCTAATCAAAAAGAAAAAAATAATCAAACTATCTTTCTTTATTCACAAAACACAACACGTGGTTTTAGAGAAGGTTTTGTGGATAAAGGAAGATAGTTACATGATATTAGAACGTAAATAACTTCTCTAAAACCACGTGTTGTTTATTTACGTTCTAATATCATGTAACTATCTT
>NW_013746557.1:0-3432 GCF_000517525.1 Limulus polyphemus
GAAATCAAGCCCTTCATCAGAAACGCCCTTCACTCATCAATCGGAAAGGTGTTCTTCTTCTCTACGCCAATGCACGTCCACATGTGGCACGTTTAACGCAACACAAGATTATGGAGTTGAGTTGGGAAGTTCTCCCCCTCACACTATATTTTCCAGATATGGCACCATCAGCTTACCATCTTTTACCAGCTTAATGGGAAAACGTATGCAAATGTGGAAGGTGTTAAAGAGGACATCGACATGTATTTTTTGCTTCAAAGCCAAGTGATTTCTTGAATCATGGCATTAACAACCTGATTGTAAGATGTAAAAGCATCACCGATAAGAATGGAGACTATTTCATTTAATAAATGTTTCGTTTTGATATATAAGTTGTTCGTGTTTTTTCATCTAAAGAACAGCGACATTAATTTTTTGACGACCTAATTTATATACATATATCTAAATCTTGAGGTTTAACAATGAATACTAGCGGGTATAGTTAAACAACTAACCATAATTAACATAATTAAACAGGAAAAATCAGAACTTTTTTTGTAAACTTCTGTTTGAAAAATAGCAAATTTTATATAATTATTAAGATATTTATGATTAAAACAGAATAACTAAAAGAGCCTAAATAACGTGGTTTAAAAATAAGGATTCGGGTGTTGTCTAATGGAGCGTGTCAATTCTATGGTTCAATGTTCGCGTCACGTTACCGACAAATGTTAAGATAAAAGTGACGTCAAAGTCTCACTAATAATTATTCGACTAGATAATGTTACTCCAAGAACTGGCGGTGGGTGTTGTTGACTTGATGCCCTTCTTCCAGTTCAAAATTATGGACAGCTGTGTGTAGCTTTTTGTGCAAAACTCTGGAAAAATGTTGTTGTTATTGGAAGTTAAACACAAAGCTACACAATGGGCTATCTGTGCTCTGCCCACCACGGTTATCGAAGCCCTATTTATACCGTTGTAAGTCCGTAGACACACCGTTGTGCCACTGGGGGCAAAAAAAAAAGCTAAAAAATATTGAATTTTAATCAATGAGTAGGAATATTTATAATTAAAATATAGATAAGTACATGAAAACCTGTGTAAAAAAAACAATCTAATTTTAAGGATATTCATTACTGTAAAAAATAATAAAATATTAAAACTGTTTAGTAAACCCTCGTTTCAAATAATTATGAATTAAGGATTTTTGTGATCAAACATGTTAAGTAACTTGAATATATCCAAATATATATATTTTTCTAGTAATTCCCATTCATTCTCTGATCCTACAGAGAACATGGAAATTCGACCGTATGTATCCGTATTCGGCTGTTTCCTGTTCATTTTAGGACTTGGTACTTTGGTTACTTTTGGCAACATTAATCCGTATTTGACGTCGTACCTGAAAAACCGAGTTGACGGAACAGTAACCTACGAAAAAGTCAGCTGGGTTCTGTACACGTTTCACTTTGGTGTATCTTTCATACACTTTGGAGGTTGGTTAGGCCTTAAGGTTGGACGACGTAAAGCCATGATCTTTGGCTCGTGCTGCTTCACGTAAGATACCCAAAAATCCCTTAGATTTTAAACTCAGAACGTTGTAAAGTAGAGATTAAATCTCTTTTTCTTGTTAGCTAGCGTGAAACATTAATCCGAATAATCTTTTGAAATATACTGTAATATATTCTGTGGAAAAATCATTAAGTGTAAAATTGGAAGATTTACTAAAGACACAATATTAAAATTAATTATTTAATTATGTATTTCCATTATTCAAGCATCAAAAACACACAAAAAAGGTCTTTGACGTTTTACTGAGCTAGGTTTTCATTATTAGTTTTTATTTCCGAGTTATATTTCATGTAAATGCCGAATCTAACTATTCTTTGGAACATTTTAGGGTTAGAGTACGTTTGTAACAGTTAAATTTCTGGCGTTAAAAACCACAACATTTAGTGTTGGGCCATCGCTGCGACATACTGGAGCATAAAGACAGGCCTAACAGCTACGATTTTCACATATGGCGCAGTTCACGTGTTTGGACTAGTGTGTGCTTACGGCCTACCTCTAGCCACAGCTATGGAGGTAAGAGTGCATTCAGTTTATGTATAGCAATATGCATATATTTTTTAATTCCTAAATAAATAGCTATGTGTGATATATAGATTTGTGTAAAAATCACAAGAGACTTCACGCATGGTGTTTTTTAATTTTTATTTGTTTGTTTTATACTTGTTGTAAGCTCGTTTAAATATTTTAAAACATGAACCGTTCTTTAGGATTTTCTGATTCAAATATTATCCAAACTTACGAAACGATGACGTCACACATTTCCCACGTAGGAAACTTTGTTAATTTACAGTAAGTGTTGAGGATATTGTATTATGTTAATGTAATTACCAACAAGGTATCTACCATACAAGCTAACTACAATCTGGACGAATCATCATCCGGCTACAAACATGCGTTTGCCTGGGCCTAGAATTATTAATAAACTGAATGAAATAACCCTACTTCATATTGACAAGAGTTCGGTAGACAGAAAAATGTGTGAAAACTTATATTGTTTCAGTTTCGCCTGTCGTGACTTTGGAAACGTGATGGAGACGTATTCGTGGCTCGTTTACTTTGGCAAAGTTTGGATATAAACATACGACTTCAGGTGAAATTTTGCCTTATTAATCAAAAAAGAGCAAGCAGTAAATATTGACAAAATAATTCGTGTTAGTTTGTATATGCCCACGTCTTTACAGCAACAATAATCAAACTTAGAGTTAATGATAATAAGCCTTCTAAATTTATGAACCTGTAATGCGATGTCACGTTACCATACCAACACGCGCACTGGTTCTAAACAAAGTACACGTGGTCGGCTTCACAGGTGCAAATGCATTGAAAATGGTGTAGCGTTTCATGCCCGACAGCAATCAATAATCGGAACGAGAAACTCGTTCATTTTTTAAATTCCACAAAGGAGAAAAAAAAAAGAAGAGATGGATTAAATGTTTTAATGAATAAAAGACAATTTATTGATATTTTTTTATTCAGTGGTTTCCAGAGAAGAAAAGCTTAGTAACAGGAATTCTTACTTCAGGATATGCTGCTACTCCTGTTTTCATGAACAATTTACAGACGTTTTTCGTTAACCCTAACAATCTGGAGCCTGCGTCTGATGGGTAAATTTGTCAAAAAAAAGGAAGAACAGTTATTACAATTCGTAGGGTTTCTTGTATAGTTTTTTTTAGTCATCACTATGTTGTTGTAAGCTATATTCTCAATGCCACAATATAGGTGTTTACGAGAGAGATCTGCTAATCATGGAAATAACGCTAGACCTAAAGTAGTCCTAGAAATAGAATACCTAGAAGGTTTAAGATGAGACATAACTGAGAGATTTTATGTAATTTGGAGAAACGAGAGTACATGATAAATACAAGTAATTAGTATTGTTAC
>NW_013746558.1:0-2097 GCF_000517525.1 Limulus polyphemus
CTTTATAGTTGTATTAAACAGGATATCCAAAAAGGGTTTTCCTTAAATCACTACAAGTTAAAACCGTGTTAGTAACTGAATCTGATGTTTTTCACACCGAGTCCAAGAAATGTTTATAGTTTTTCTAAATATGGCTCTAGTCGACATCTGAATTTTCCGCTTCTTCTTATAAACACTGGAGTTATTTTTATCGTAAGAGTTGTTGTCAGTTGTTAAGAATTTTGATGTTAATGACTCTATAAAAGAAATATATAGTTAAATTATTTGTGTACTCTACTCACATTAAAATACGAACTACATTAGTGATTGTTTGATGATTATTAATAGATGTTATCGTCTGTTTTCAACCAATAACATTTGATGAGTAGTAATTTAAAAAAAGGTATTTTTCCTACAGCTACATATTTCATAATTTCGTTCTCCGGTAGACTTACGAACTTACAACGCTGAACAGACATTTGATGGTACAGTCTGTAACTTTGTTCTAACATAAACAACAAACATTTTAATATTCAACGAGGGAAAATTCCCCAAAGTCTTTTATTTTATTATTATTTTATACAAATATATTGGTATCAAAACATTATAAAATTAAATATTTGGTAATATTCGAACATGTTAGTATATAGAAGACACTTCAGGGTAAAAAAACTGAAAACCTTTGTGTTGAATAATTAAAAACGACTTCAGGTAAACTGGTAAAATTTGTTAGATATTACAGGAACCTAATGTAAACATCCCTAGAAAAGTAGATCGAAAACTCGGAGACTTATACATTCAGTCTATTTTAACACGATACCAACAAATGATTAAACAGTTTGATCACGCTTCAACTTTAATTTTTATAGACACGTTCAACCAATCAATGTTAAATAATTTACGATTCCTGATTCTTTCATGTTGCACGTGAGTTAAATCAACTAACCCCACCCACACTTCATGGCTAATTTTAATATTAACCCACCTCTTTACTTGTAAATGAAATTCTTGATATTTATATATATCTGAATTTTCACGTAATATTATTTCACTGAATGGCTTTGTGAACTTCAAATTAAGACCATGTTGGTAACAAAGAATTCACATTTCCTATTCCAGAACACCCTCTTTGAACGTATAGATGGCGCTGCGATGGAGTCCCAGTTGGGTCCAACGTTAGCAAATTTGTTTCTCGCTTATCACGAAAAGCAATGGTTCGATACCTGCCACGCTGACCCCAGACCATCCTTTACAGAAGGTATGTGGACGATACTTTTATAATCAAGATCATTGGTCAAACTTTTTAGAATACCTGAATCAAAACATCCTGTCATTAAACTCACATGTGATGTTTAAAATAATAATAATTTACTGCTTTTAGACATTCTCATTAACCCTAACACTAATGGGTTTTTTCTGTACTATATACCTTCTTCCAATTTATCTTTGTTCATGACTTGTATATTTTTGTACGTGTGGAGACTGTAAGGCCTCCTATATTGGCAAAACCAAACGCCATCTACTAGTCAATGAACTTATAATAATTTTCATGAAAACACAAAAAAGTTGAGTTACTCCCGTGTTTCCTCCATACAGCACCATAGTAGAAAAACACAACACGAACTTAACTTATCAGATTTCAATATCCTTTCAAGGCCAACACTGATGTGGAATTACTGATTAAAGAAACGCCCCACATCAAACAACACTGTACAACATGCAGTCTTCGTTTAAAGTGTATATATATTTTAATATGTACAGTATTTTTGTTCGATAATCCTCTACGTTCTCTGTGTTTTAGTTTCGGTTATATTATCGATAATGTAACAATGTGTTTTAGTTATTTACTGATGGATGTTCTTTATATTTGTTTTAGATACTGAAGATGAAATCTGTAGAATTCCGAAACGTTAATCTGCGTCCCTTCTCATATAAATAATGTTGTTCATTATAAGTGTCGTAATCCTTTTTATTGTTAAACTTCGTTTTCCTCCGAACTTTACCTTAAGTTTTCAACGTTATTATAAGACCATAATTAGAATGCATATATTGGTAGTGCCATCTCGTGGGTTGTATCAAAACCATTATCTCACTTTGAAATACAATTTAAGCGTTCTC
>NW_013746559.1:0-1616 GCF_000517525.1 Limulus polyphemus
GTTACGTCTCTGGTCGTTGATTAATTTTACGTAGAAATTCTTTCCGAAAAAACTTCAGCAATACAAGTCCTTTCTTAAATAAAACTAGTTTATTATTTCACAATACAACTTTGCAATGCACTTAATTTCCTTAGTCACTATAACTTAAACACACGCTATAATTCACAACGATTCACGCACTTTACTTGTGGTCACTACCGTGCTTGACACAATTGACCGTCTGTATCTCTGCCTGTCTGCAATTCAATTCATTATCTCGCTTTATTTGCCTGCTTATATACTAAAATAGAGGGTGCGAGAAAAGACTAGAGTTGCCAGGAAGAGACATGATCCTTGTAGAAACTGCAGCGCGCATGCTCCCAGCGTCGCGTCACTTCCGCTGTCGTAACAATACTATTTTAACTGAATGATCATAAAGAATCCATCCAACATATTGTTGCGTCAGCGAGGTCACGTGACTAGTATCACGCCACGTCCATCTCGAACCTTCGTGAATTATCGGGAGACTCCTAGATTGGGGGTAGTCTGGTATATATAAGACGTTCACAACGTGACGGGACAACAGAGAATGAGTAATTGAACTGCAGTCAGTGAATGTGTAATTGAAATAAGTATTGTCGGAGTCGAGCACGTGAGACGTACGTTTGTTATAGGGCGACTGTTGAAATTAAGTGTATAGTAAAGTTGTATTCGGAAAGAATAAACCAGTTTTATTTAAGAAAGGACTTGTGTCGCTAAAGTTTCGTCGGAACGAATTTACGGAAAATTAACGAACGAACGGAGACGTAACAAATTGGTGTTAGAAGTGGAATGAGAAAAATGGAAAGGAGAGGCGGAAAATCAAGCTACAGCTTAGCAGACTTGATGGCAGTAATACAAGAGCAGCAAAAGAAACAAGAAGAACGAGAAATTAAACAAGAAGAGAAATTACAGCAGTTGTTGGAGGAAAAAGAAAAGAAACAAGAAGAACGAGAAAATAAACAAGAAAAGAAAGAAGAAGAGATATTACAGCAGTTGTTGGAGGAAAAAGAAAAGAAGCAAGAAGAACGAGAAAATAAACAAGAAGAGAGATTACAGCATTTGCAAGAAAACATGCAACAGTGGTAGCTCGAACAGCAAAATGAACAAGAAGAGAGATTACAGCAGTTGTTGGAGGAAAAAGAAAAGAAACAAGAAGAGAGACAATAGCAGTGGAAGGAAAACCTGCAACAGTGGCAGCTCGAACAAATAAACAAGAGAGATTACAGCAGTGGGAGGAAGAGAAAGAAAATCAACAAGAAGGGAAATTTCAGCAGTTGTTGGAGGAAAGAGAGGGGAAACAAGAGGAACGAGAAAAGAGACAAGAAGAGAGACTACAGCAGTGGCAACTGGAACAAGAAAGGAAACAAGAAGTACAAACGGAAAACATTAGTAAATTTAAAAGCGAATTAGATATATTAAAGGACGATTTATTGTCTTTTACACAAGGAGGACACATTAACCATCGACTTAATCAGCCCCAGACAATGGCAAGCCCCTTCCAGACCCGCAGCTAAACCCTAATGCAGACATCTTCAGTCCTGTTAGAAGTCACATCCCAGATATGAATGTCAGTAATAGGAGTGATTCAATAAAAA